>NC_059222.1:33705668-33981609 GCF_020615455.1 Coregonus clupeaformis | reverse complement strand
TAAATGTAAAATAATTCCTTCCTTCCCCCGGCCCTCCTGTGGCAAAGTTATAAGAAAGAAGCACAGGCAGAGAGAGAGAGAGACCAGAGAGAGAAAGATGCCAGCAGCAGGAGAGCAGGTGGTGGTGCTGCGTATAGATATGTTGATATGCCTTAAATTAATATATTTTGTAAATGCTTTGGAGGGATTTATGGTTTATACAGATGAACAAAAGTATAAATGCAACATTCAACAATTTTAACGATTTTACTAAATTACAGTTCGATATAAGGAAATACGTCAATTGGAAATAAATAAATTAGGCCATAATCTATGGAATTCATATGACTGGGAATACAGATATGCATGTTGGCCACAGATACCTTTCCCAAAAAGGTAGGGCGTGGATCAGAAAACCAGTCAGTGTCTGATGCGACCACCATTTATTTGCCTCATGTAGCAGCTACCTACATCTCCTTTGCATTGAGTTGATCAGGCTTGTTGATTGTAGCCTGTGGAATGTTGTTCCACTCTTCAATGGCTGTGCAAAGTTGCTGGATATTGGCGGGAACTAAAATATGCTGACGTACACGTCGATTCTAGCATCCCCCAAACACTGCTCAATGGGTGACATGTCGGTGAGTATGCAGGCCATGGAAGAACGGGACATTTTCGGGCTTTCAGGAATTGTGTACAGATCCTTGAGACATGGGGGCGTGCATTATCATGCTTAAACATGAGGGTGATGGTGGTGGATGAATGGCACAACAATGGGGCCTCAGGATCTCATCATGGTATCTCTTGCATTGAAATTGCCATTGATAAAAATGCAATTGTGTTGCGGTGTCCGTAGCTTATGCCTGCCCATACTTACCCCACTGCCCACTAGTGGAGGCTGCTGAGGGGAGCCTCATAATAATGGAGTGTAATGGCTGGAATGGAATGTATCAAACACATGAAAACTAGTGTGTTTGATACACAATTCCATTCCGGAACCATTCATTATGAGCCGTCCTCCCTCAACAGCCTCCACTGACTTCTGACCAGGGGCACTCTGTTAACAATGTTGACATCAGCAAACCGCTCACCCACATGACGCCACACACTCTGTCTGCCATCTACCAGGTACAGTTTGAAACTGGGATTCATCTGTGAAGAAACAGTTCTCCAGCGTACAGTGGCCATCAAAGGTGAGCATATGCCTATTGAAGTCGGTTAAACTGCCCGAAATGCAGTCAGGTCAAGACCCTGGTGAGGACGACGGACACGCAGATGAGCTTACCTGAGACTGTTTGTGCAGAAGTGCGAATGTTGAAACCCACAGTTTCATCAGCTGTCCGGGTGGCTGGTCTCAGACGATTCTGCAGGTGAAGAAGCCAGATGTGAGATTCCTGGGCTGGCGTGGTTGCATACGGTTGTGAGGCCGGTTGGACGCTTGACGTCCACGTGAGCTACACAGCTTTCAGCGGGATTGCTCAGTAGGCAAGGAGACAAGGTTCAAACAAAACAAGTATTTTATTATAGTCTTGGGAAATTAACGAAAAATATACCAAATTCTGTTCTCTGGTGGCTCTTAAGGGTTAACAGTTCAGGGATGTCTCTTCCCACACATCCAAAATCATAACTCTCCCTCGCTCAAATAACTTTTCCCCAGTCTTACTGTATTTCACGTTGCAGCTAGTGGCCAACCCAGCAAAACGTCCCTTCCAAATGTCCCACACGTATTTCCACAGGTACATATATCCAAAGGTGAGTATTTCCTAAAGTAAGTATCTCCAAATCCTATATTCCTCATGGAAGTGGACGTGCAGCACTCTGTACCTCCAGAGAACCCCCGCTTGGGGAGACTGTGTCTCTTCCCTTCCCCAAACCTCTGCTCATCAGCTCCTGATTGGTTTTCCAGCTGCGTGGGAAGATTGGCCATAGAGGGTTGGAGTTCCCGACCATACCAGCAGATGGAGCCACTTAGCCTGTCTGGGTTTGCAGCCATCTCAGGGATAACGTCCTCCAGGACCACAGCCTCTCGTGACATCCACACATCCCCCTCCTCGGGACCGACGTCGTCGGGGTAAAGGGCAGCGAAAAGAAGGCATCACGCCGAGAGAGGGCGTCGCCGTGCCGTGGTGCTTGCCAGACTGCTCTCTCTTCAACTCCTCCAACTCTAGGACCAGGACTCAGCCTCCTGCCGTCGCTCCTGAGTTTTCTTACTTTGAACGATCAGCCTTGGTTTTAGTAGAGTTTAGCTTCTGTTGAGCAGCTTTCAGTTCCTTCTCTCTCTCTGCCTCCGCCATTCTTCATCCTTGTTCTCCAACACCTTGTACTTCTCACTCTGCCTTCTTCTGACCTCCTTCACTCACTGCGCAGGGTCTCCTCACACTCCTCGATGGTCCTCATGCCTCTCCCAGCTCCTCCTGTTGCTTAGGGAAGGAGCTTCTGTTGGAGTTTAGCCTGGAGGATATCTAACTCTTCTGTCTTCATGTCTAACCTGTTGCTTTAACAAACGATACCTCTCAGCGGTCCCCTTCAGATTAGACAGTCTTTGTCCAGATTCGCAGCTCGCGTCTCTGCTTCGTTCGGTCTGGGCACCTACAACATCCCTATCAGAGCTTCCGGGCGGGAGTGAGTAACTCGGAGGGATTGCACCGGAGCCTTCCCAGGATGAGTCTTGCCCTCTCCGTTTCCGAGGTACTCGGGTTATCCTCTCCCTGAGACTCTCTCCAGAGTGGGTAAAAAGGCTGAAAGTCTCGTCCAATTACGGACAGGGACGGGGAGGGAATCAACCACCCCCGCCGTCGTGTGTATGGTTCCTTTGTGCTGGTCATTGTAAGTTCAGTAATGGCCTATTCTCTGGTGTCCCCCATGACACAGGGAAACTGGGAGGACTTTCCCCGGGGGTCACCGAGCACGTTAGGCCCACCAAATCCTCGCACCTGGGTGGCCCGGCTACCAGAATCCAGTAAGGCCTCCACATCATGGTGATTCACAGTTACCGGCAGGTGGGGGGTCGATCTGGGCTGCCATCTACGACTCCCAAGAGCGAGGCAAAACGGTGTGTGGGTGCTGAGCTGGAGGACTCCGCAGTGGGCATAGGGTTCATCGGCTGGTTTCCCCACACTGCCAGGAGATATGTCCCGTATCTCCCCACACCGGTAACACTGTCGAAGTTCCCCCTCCTGGTGTACTCTTCTTGGACCCGCTTGGTTTCTGGCCCCCTGGAGCCGGGATAAGTCCTGACGTGGCTGGGTTCGAGACCTTGGGGTCCTTTGGACGGGTTTCCTTCCCATTTGTGGGTGGGGCCGCACTCCTGGGGTCTTTTTCGAAGCACTTCAGCATCTCCGCTGTGGCCAGTACTTTTCCACAGCCCCACGGTGAGATCAGCCGTGGTCAAGGCCTGTTGACTGATGAACCGTTTTTGCCTCATAAGCAGGGGCGTAGGTACTCGATCCACCACTACGGCCCTCCACCACCGGCCGCTACGCCTGTATTCCTCTGCGGATCCAGCCATTTCTTGCGATTCGGACAAGTTCATGCATCTGCGCCCGGAGGAGTGTTGGTCTGGTTGGAAGGTCCAGCTGTGAAGCGCGGGCCATACCAAACTTTGTGAGTCCATATCTGCTGAGGATCTCAGACTTCAGGGCATCATAGTCAGTAACCTGGTCAGGGCCCAGGTCCCCGGACAGCATTCAGCGATTCCCGGTTAGAAAGGGGGCTAACAGACCAACCCACTGTTGCTTGGGCCAGGCTTCCGGCCGTGGCCCTCAAACGCATGCAGGTATGCCTCAATGTCATCGGTAGCTCCCATCTTAGATAAAAGTCACTTGCCTTTATGGGTATTTTGACCACCTCTGTCTCTGCAACTGCAATTCCTCTGCCTTCAGAAGGTTGGCTTTCTTTTGCTCCTCCAAGAGAGCTCACGTTTGCTTGCATCAACTGGGCTTAGGCCAGCAACAAGGGCTTTCAATATGTCCTCCATTTCAGTCGGTCGGGAGCCTACGGCCAACCGGAAAACTGGGTGATCAAACCTGGTATCCTCCTCCCTGACATGCACTATTAACGCTTGAGCGTGCCCGAGATTCTCCACCATCTGTGACGTCACGTGAGGCTGCACAGCTCTTGAGGATTGCTCAAGAGTGCAAGGAGACAAGGTTCAAACAAAACAAGGATTTTATTATATGTCTTGAAATTAACGAAAATATAACCAAATTCTGTTCTCTGGTGGCTCTCAAGGGTTAACAGTTCAGGGATGTCTCTTCCCACATCCAAAATCATAACTCTTCCTCGCTCAAATAACTTTTCCCCAGTCTTACGTATTCCACGTTGCAGCTTAGCTTGGCCAAACAGCAAAACGCCCTTCCAAATGTCCACCAACGGATTTCCACAGGTGCATATATCCAAAGGTGAGTATTTCCCAAAGGTAAGCCTCTCCAAATCCTTATATTCCTCATGGAAGTGGACGTGCAGCACTCTTGTCCTCCAGAGAGCCCCGGGAGACTGTGGTTCTCTTCCCTTCCCAAACCTTCAGCTCATCAGCTCCTGATTGGTTTCAGCTGCGTGGGAAGATTGGCCATAGAGGGCTTGAGTTCCCCGACCATACCAGCAGAATGGAGCCATAGCTGTCTGGGTTTTGCAGCCATCTCAGGGGGATGTAACGTCCTCAGGACACAGCCTCTCGTGACAACAACCTGTGTAATGACAAATTCTTTTTACAAACGATATTGGATGTGGCTTATGGTAAAAGAAATGAATATTCAATTATCTGGTAACAGCTCTGGTGGACATTCCTGCAGTCAGCATGCCAATTGCACACTCCTCAACGAGACATCTGTGGCATTGTAATGTGATAAAACTGCACATTTTAGTTTCCTTTATTGTCCCCAGCACAAGGTGCACCTGTGTAATGATCATGCTGTTTAATCAGCTTCTTGATATGCCAACACATGTCAGGTTGGATTATCTTGGCAAAGGAGAAATGCTCACTAACAGGGATGTGCCCCAACATTTGAGAGAAGCTTTTTGTGTGAATGGAACATTTCTGGGATATTTTATTTCAGCTCATGTTGCGTTATATATAGAACCTCTGTCTCACAGGAAAGTGCAGCAAGTGCACATCCAGCAGGACTAGGCATAGAGGAGCCTGTTTTGGGTGGAAAGTGCCGGAGGGAGAAACAGCCGTCCGGCCCATTGAGAGATAGAGGTTTACCCCCACAAACCCGATCCTCCAGAAGAGATTACCCACACAACCACAATAGCTATCTCTGGCAGCCTACCTAGCTCAACCACTCTCCATCCAAGCCTTTTTTCCTCAGAGCTTGTGGAGGCCCCAACACAAGAAGGCCTGCCATTTCACCAGTCTCTGGAAGACCCTCATGGAGGCGGCACACTGGGGGATCAGAGCGACCGTCTGTTAAATCTCTCAGATCCACTAAATCATCACATTCAATGAGAACAGAGGGCCACTCTTCATACTGGTAACTCTCTGAGTCGTGGGAGTGGATGGAGTAGTGTCCCATCAGAGGTCCTGAGTGACTCATTAGCTGCTGCTGTCAGGAAGCGTATGAAGCTTTTTCAAACTAGAGGTCAAATGCTAAATCATAGAGGACACCCAAGCTGACGAGGAGTGTAGGCACTTGGACACCCAAACACGACAAGCCTTAGAAGCAGGTGGAAACCATAGCCAAACAACTAGAAAGACAGCAACATCTACGGCAAGCTGAAAGGGATCTGGAGGAGGCTCTGATGATAGCAGCCTTCTTAGAAAGGAACCAACAGAAAATCAGTGAATCTGACCCAGAGCGACAACAATAAAGGGTTGAGCCTGACCCCCACCATAGAGCTCATGGCCCTCAACAGTGGGAGGTGGGGCTTACAGGAGCAGGCATGGCACCACAACCTGTCATGTTGTCATTCTCCTCTGCCAGTGAGGAGTCAGAGGGTGAGTCACAGGTTCAAAATCCGTATCAGGATGAGTCGGAGATTCAAGATCCGGATGGATCACAGGATCAGTCACCATCACCTTATCGGCCTCTTCCTACAGCCGGCCCAAAACCACCTAGTCCACAGACTAGTGGGGTTCAAACCCAAACCCCACCCTCTCCTACACCACGCCTGGCTCCAAAACCTCCTCAGCCTCCGCAGACGATTGGGATCCAAGCCCCACCTCTGCCTTCACCTCCGAGCAAGTTTCTGAACCAGCCCCTGCGTTAGCCGACTAGACGTGGGGTCCAAATACGTCTCAACTTTCTGGGCCACACCCACCAGTCTGGCCCTGGCTCTCCACCATCACAGCTATCCTCCCGGCCTTCCACTCAGCAACTGACTGGAATGGAGCACCCTAACCTCATTCTCTCTCTATCGCTACCACAGCCAGACAATGGGGCCATCATGATGGAGCTCCTGGTCGCCTCCACTTATGATATACCCAGACCTAAGCTGCCTTACTTTAAAACTGGGAAAGAGGGATTTCATCTTCTTGAAGATGGCCCTAGACAGCCTCCTAGGTAACAATGGTCACCTCTGAGCAGTGCAATTTTCAAGTGCTCCTGGATCGTCTGAAACTGCCAGAGTGCACAGAAACTGGCAAGTCATACATGTAGGACACCAGGCCATACACCTCAGCTCTCTGCCCTGAATGCCAAGTATGGCCAGCCCCGTCAGCTCATGCAGAGTGAAATTGGCAACATCCTCAATGCGCCACGTGAGGTTAGGAGAGATGACACAGCCTTCCAAGAAGCTCTCTCCATCTAATCCTTGATAGGCAATGCTGCAGACATTGGAAGGTGACCAGGGCGCTGAGCTCAAGTGTGGTGGACAGGTTGCTGGGTAACTGCCACCTGCATACTGTGATGGGTTTTGAGAACTACTTGACTCCTGGTATCTTAGGAGATGGAGTAGGCCAAACCTATACCCTTGTCGTGACATGCCTTTCATTATTGTGATGACTATTATTTATCGAATAATTACCTACTATGTTTAATTGTTACTAGATTAAATTAATCATGTAACAATTAACTCATTAGGAATTTGGGGCACCACGGGAAAAGTTGTTTAACGAGTTACCGTTTCCCGAATTAACTCTAAAGATATCTCTTATCATTTAACAGTTGTTTGTTAATCATTTACCTCTATATCAGTCTCATTCTGAAAGTGTAGGCTCTTTAAGTCTGCACGAACCCGGGTCTTACTGATCATTCTGTACCACACAAATTGATTTAATTATTTATTTACTAACTAATTAAAAATGATAACACAAGATGCAAACACATACACGGTATAGGTAGGGATTAGAAACTTAATTCAATGAAAACGGGTCCCTAGCGGACTAACACAATATGACACTTGTTACAAAAGATGGCGAGTTAAAGAGAGAGAGAGAGAGAAACACATGGATCTAAGCTCATAGTAATCCTAATACTTTGGCAGAACTGCCGCCCGTTTGGTAAGAAGTAATGCATGTATTTACGTGTTTGTCTTCGTCGTCTCTGTTGGACCCAGGCCTTTGTGGGAAGGGTCGATTGGGCCTTCTCTTTTCGGATGGCCTTTTAGATGTAAGGCTCAGATGTAAGGCTGAGTCTGTCTGTTTACTCACTCGTTCTGGAAGTGGTCTTCTGAGGACGGCTAATCAGCCCTGTAGATGATCCCCTGTGGGGTGATGAGAGCAGTGTAGTAGACGATGGTTTGAAGAGAGTAACAGGATGGTCCCACTTAAATTCACCTTCTTAGATACAGTACTTAGAACAGCTACTCAGCCGTGACATTGATTGTTAGTGGAGGCAAATTTGTCGTCTTCACCTCGTGTTGATTTTCAGGGTCGGGACCAATATGGACAAAAGCTGCAGCTTGAGGTCCGTCTAGTCTGATCTGATCATTCTTATCTCAGTCTTTTATGCACTCTGGTAAAGAGGGCGTTTCAGTCATACTGACACGCCTCTGAGCTCCCTCAGGCGTGGCTACATTCTAAGCCAAAAGTATTATTATCAGTATGATTTTGTTAGAAAGCTAAAATCACATTCCTATCTTCATGGAAACATTGTCTTCCTCCCTTGATATTTTCTACAAACATAAATGTAGATGTAAACCTGATATACACAGTGTAAAAGCTCTTCAAGTCACAATGTTTTCATTATAACCTTACCTTTATAAAAAAATTATGACATCACAAAATAGACATAAATTTTCCATATTCCATTTCTCATCATTCCCAACATTTAGATGTTGAAATATATTGTCCCAATGTTCATTGTTGGATGTTGAAGTTTTGGGCGGCAAAAGTCTCTGAAACAAAGGACATTCCTTTCACCATACTAGCGGGCCAGAGATAGATTCTCCTATCTCTAATTTATGGCAGTATTAAGGTGTCAAGACCGGCACAGCCCCGCTGTGGGTAAGAGGGTCTGGTTGTTGTCGTCCATTTGCCAAGCTGATATGAGGCCTTTGATCCTCACCCAGGGAGAGTCATGACACCCTCCAGAACCTGTCTGACTGGTTGCAGGTGAAGTCAAGGGCCAAAAGACTCTCCCATACAGCCTCTGTTCTCTACCAGGACAAGAGGGAATTAACCAGAAAGATCCATGTCGCCTGGGTACCACCAACATGTTCCTGGCCATTGAACGTGAAGATAAACAAGCCAGTTACAGCTCTCCTCGTAGTAAGCAGCAACAATCAAACCAGAGCAAGCCCAAGTTTACATTATATTGTCCTTACTGTGAAGGGGAAGAACACTTCCTGGGCTCATGTTCTGAGTTCAAGCAGCTCTCAAGAGAGAAGGTCAGGGATTGGATCTCAGTTAAGAAGGCCGATGCTGGAGGTGTGGTGAAAACACTCCCAAAAGGAATGCACCCTAAAAAAGCTATGCAACACCTGCAAGGAGTTACACCTCACCGTGCTACATGACCACAGGAGTCCTAATGGTCAAGCACTAACAAAGACAGAGGTTATCTACCTTAATCGTGGGTCAGTCATCCTACGTCATGGTGAGGAGGGTCTGAACATTCCATCATACTCCCAACTGCCTTGGGTTAGAGGGGGTGAACCAGAGGTACTGAGCCTTCAGACTATACATCAAGATGTACTCTGAGTCATTAACCATATCCCCTGAAGGAGACAGCGGCACCCGTATCAAGTCCACAATGCTTTCACAGCAGAAAGTCTCAGCCTACCGAGCACACCTCCCCTCTGATATGCTTCAGAGGAGGTACTCACACCTGAAAGACTTGGCACAGATCCACAGGGCACAGCCTCTATTGCTCATAGGGTCTGACCATCCACACCTGCTGGTCCCCATCACGCCAGTCCGTATTGGTCCTCTGGGAGGCCCTGTCACTGTCCACACCTTGCTAGGTAAGGCTGTGCAGGTTCCGGCAAGCCTAATGCCACACACAGACGTCCAACAATGCCTATTCACCACCACTACCCAGCTACTGAACTCCTGAGGAATGTAGAGAAGCTATGGCAAGTGGACACATTCCTCCATCGAGATGAAAAGGAAGTCACACATTCCAAATGAGATCAGCGTGCCTTGAATCTTCCGGAGAAGACCACAAGGATCGTGGTGGAGGGGTCCAGAGAAATGCAACGCCTCTACTCCGGGCGTCCAAGAGCCCACAGCTGCATTCTACGAAACAAGCAGTGATGCCTCTCCTTCGTAGCACTACGCGCGGTTGTTGAAGAACCCAAGGCTGGCCGAAGTCCACCATCAGGAGATCCAGATGCTGGTAACCTCGGGGCTATGTTACCAAACTTACTCCTGATGCTGACAAAGAATCCCTGTAATCCTGGTACCTGCCCCACCACCTCCTTGACCAACACAGTGGCAAATGCAGACTGGTGTTCAACTGCTCCTATACACAACAGTCAGATCCTGAACGAATGCCTACTACCAGGAGCAACCCTTGGCCCTTCCCTGCTCGGACTGCTCTCAGGTTTTGGCAACACACAATGGCTGTAAGTGCCAAAATCAAAGTCATGTTTCACTTGGTGTGCCCCCGACAAGTCACTCCTCAGGTTCAATTGCAGGGATTTGGAACAGGAAGCAGAGTCCAGCACCTATGAATGGCAGGACCTACCCTTCGGAATGACGTGCAGTCCCTGCTGTGCCATCTATGCCCTCCAGAGAAACACTGGGCCCACCATGATGGCAACACGGATGTTCAGGAGTCAGTCGAGCATGCCTTACAGTGGGGAGATCAAGTATTTGATACACTGCCCGATTTTGCAGGTTTTCCCTACTTACAAAGCATGTAGAGGTCTGTAATTTTTATCATAGTTACACTTCAACTGAGAGAGACGGAATCTAAAACAAAATCCAGAAAATCACATTGTATGATTTTTTAAGTAATTCATTGCATTTTATTGCATGACATAAGTATTTGATCACCTACCAACCAGTAAGAATTCCGTCTCTCACAGACCTGTTAGTTTTTTCTTTAAGAAGCCCTCTGTTCTCCACTCATTACCTGTATTAACTGCACCTGTTTGAACTCGTTACCTGCTATAAAAGACACCTGTCCACACTCAATCAAACAGACTCCAACCTCTCCCACAATGGCCAAGACCAGAGAGCTGTATAAGGACATCAGGGATAAATTGTAGACCTGCACAAGGCTGGGATGGGCTACAGGACAATAGGCAAGCAGCTTGGTGAGAAGGCAACAACTGTTGGCGAATTATTAGAAAATGGAAGAAGTTCAAGATGAAGGTCAATCACCCTCGGTCTGGGGGCTCCATTCCAAGATCTCACCCCACTCGTGGGGAATCAATGATCATGAGGAAGGTGAGGGATCAGCCTAGAACTACACGGCAGGACCTGGTCAATGACCTGAAGAGAGCTGGGACCACAGTCTCAAAGAAAGCCATTAGTAACACACTACGCCGTCATGGATTAAAATCCTGCAGCGCACGCAAAGGTCCCCCCTGCTCAAGCCAGCGCATGTCCAGGCCCGTCTGAAGTTTGCCAATGACCATCTGGATGATCCAGAGGAGGAATGGGAGAAGGTCTTTTGGTCTAAACTCCACTGCCGTGTTTGGAGGAAGAAGGAAGGATGAGTACAACCCCAAGAACACCATCCCAACCGTGAAGCATGGAGGTGGAAACATCATTCTTTGGGGATGCTTTTCTGCAAAGGGGACAGGACGACTGCACCGTATTGAGGGGAGGATGGATGGGGGCCATGTATCGTGAGATCTTGGCCAACAACCTCCTTCCCTCAGTAAGAGCACTTGAAGATGGGTCGTGGCTGGGTCTTCCAGCATGAACATGACCCAAACTCACAGCCAGGGCAACTAAGGTGTGGCTCCGTAAGAAGCATCTCAGGTCCTGGAGTGGCATAGCCAGTCTCCAGACCTGAACCCAATAGAAAATCTTTGGAGGGAGCTGAAAGTCTGTATTGCCCAGCGACAGCCCCCCAAACCTGAAGGATCTGGAGAAGGTCTGTATGGAGGAGTGGGCCAAAATCCCTGCTGCAGTGTGTGCAAACCTGGTCAAGACCTACAGGAAACATATGATCTCTGTAATTGCAAACAAAGGTTTCTGTACCAAATATTAAGTTCTGCTTTTCTGATGTATCAAATACTTATGTCATGCAATAAAATGCAATTATTACTTAAAAAATCATACAATGTGATTTTCTGGATTTTTGTTTTAGATTCCGTCTCTCACAGTTGAAGTGTACCTATGATAAAAATTACAGACCTCTACATGCTTTGTAAGTAGGAAAACCTGCAAAATCGGCAGTGTATCAAATACTTGTTCTCCCCACTGTATGTTGACAACTGTCGCCAAAAATCTACCCATGGAGATGGAAGCAAGATCGTTGGTGGACAGGCTGTGCTGGTGCCTTTTAGCTGAGTGTGCAAAGCTGTCATCAGGGCAAAGGGTGGCTAGTTTGAAGAATCTCAAATATAATAATTTTTGTTCTGAGAAATGAAGGCTATTCCATGCGAGAAATTGCCAAGAAACTGAAGATCTCCTAGAACGCTGTGTACTACTCCCTTCACAAAACAGCGCAAACTGGCTCTAACCAGAATAGAAAGAGGAGTGGGAGGCCCCAGTGCACAACTGAGCAAGAGGACAAATACATTAGAGTGTCTAGTTTGAGAAACAGATGCCTCACAGACAGGGACGGCCTGTTCAATAGGGCGATATGGGCGACGCACTGCCAAACGGGAAAAGGAAGGGATTTTTTTTCTAATCAATTATATCACGGCAACAGTAGTTATCAGTGTTGTAATCTGATCTGACTGCCACTAAATGTCAAATCAGGCTAAAGTCGTGCTTCAAATGGCCCCGCCCGTTTTGGGGCGATTTCAGTCAGGTTGAAAATCGCCCAGAAGTCTCTCATAGCCTGTCATGTAAAATCTATTTTTTTCAAATTTCAAAGCTTTCAATACATTCTCTATGGGTGTCTGTGGGCTTGCACTTACGTGCTTTCGTCATACGTGTGACGTAACCATGAACGTGAACTAAGCAAATAGCGGCTAGCAGCGATTCTCTTGCGACCTGCAGTGTGGCGTTATTTTATGTTTTTAATTTGTACACTTAGTGGCGTTATTTTATGTTTTTTAATTTGTACACTTTAGTTTACAAACATTCTGCCAACCATGGATTTCGAGTGGTGGGTTTTGGACTGATCTTGTTGATCGTGTACATACCCGCTACGAACGGACTAAATAATGAAAACGTTGCTGGCAGCGAATCCAACACAGCTGGGAGACTTGGCTGGATGACAGAGTCCCCGGACAGAGAAGTGGAGCCGGCCGGCTTCACCTGGTCGGAGCGGACCCTCGATCTGACAGTCACAGGGAAAATCGATCCTGGTAAGAGAGCGACTCTGTACCCCCGAGCCCCGACATTGAACTGCTTTCTGTGTCACTGTGACCTTACTATCTGCCCCAGTGAGTTCCCCCAATTGTTTGTTACCGTTGTGTACTGTTGATAATCACAAGTTTACTGGAGAACTGAGACCAAGTAGAGACTTTGGACAGGGTGGATATGGTATAATAAAGGCAGTTTATTCAGAGGTAAAGATATCTGGAATCGCGTGCACGGACTCGTTCGTCAAACTCTTAGGGAGCTATCTGAAGAGAGCCCCGAGAAAACATTGTGTGCTGACATTTTATACAATAAATGATGTAGGTTGAATCTAGTAGTTCTGATCTTCTGATTGGTCCTGATGAGTTGGGCGTAGGTCCCCTCCACTGTTGCATTGGCTCTGAGTCGGGTTCTCTGTCTTCAAATGTTCAGCCTAAAGAGAAGGGATTTTTTTGTGTGTGTGTGTGTGTGTGTTTTAACAGTGATGATGTGTGTGTGTGTGTGTGTCCTCAGAGCAAGAACTCGTGAGTTGGAAGAACTGAGAGACCTATGGGTGGGTGTTGTCCTTGGCCACCTGCTGACAAGGCTGACAAGATAGGACTCTTTTGTCCATTGTTACAGGATAGGAACAGCATTGATTGAAAACAAACGCCCAACACAAAATGGGTCATGCACAAGATTTTAGTCAGACCAAGCTATAACATTATATATTTACTACGACAGTACATTCAACCAAAAGCTAATATAACAAAGGCATCAGAGATTATTTATAATCTGTCACAGAAACTGGAATCCATCTCCCCAGATCAGTCAATAAATGCTTCTGGTATTGACTTATATGCTGCCCCTGTCTTCATGTTGTTGCTGGACATATCTTTTAAAAATGTGTAGGTCACCTAAATCATCAGAAAAATTGCCCCTCCTGAGAATTTTTTCAGGAGCCGCCACTGCTCACAGATCCTCAACTGGCAGCTTCATTAAATAGTACCCGCAAAACACCAGTCTCAAAGTCAACAGTGAAGAGGCGACTCCGGAATGCTGGACCTTCTAGGCAGAGTTGCAAAGAAAAGCCATATCTCAGACTGGCCAATAAAAAGAAAAGATTAAGATGGGCAAAAAGAACACAGACACTTGATAGAGGGAAGATTGGAAAGTAGTATATGGACAGACGAATCGAAGTTTGAGGTGTTCGGATCACAAAGAAGAACATTTGTGAGACGCAGACCAAATGAAAAGATGCTGGAGGAGTGCTTGAAGCCATCTGTCAGCATGGTGGAGGCAATGTGATGGTCTGGGGGATTGCTTTGGTGGTGGTAAAGTGGGAGATTTGTACAGTGTAAAAGGGATCTTGAAGAAGGAAGGCTATCACTCCATTTTGCAATGCTATGCCATACCCTGTGGACGGCGCTTGATTGGAGCCAATTTCCTCCTACAACAGGACAATGACCCAAAGCACAGCTCCAAACTATGCATGAACTATTTAGGGAAGAAGCAGTCAGCTGGTATTCTGTCTATAATGGAGTGGCCAGCACAGTCACCGGATCTCAACCCTATTGAGCTGTTGTGGGAGCAGTTTGACCGTATGGTACGTAAGAAGTGCCCATCAAGCCAATCCAACTTGTGGGAGGTGCTTCAGGAAGCATGGGGTGAAATCTCTTTAGATTACCTCAACAAATTGACAACTAGAATGCCAAAGGTCTGCAAGGCTGTAATTGCTGCAAATGGAGGATTCTTTGACGAAAGCAAAGATTGAAGGACACAATTATTTTTTCAATAAAAACTCATTATTTCTAACCTTGTCATTGACTACATTTCCTATTCATTTTGGTATATTTCCTATTCAAACTCATTTCATGTATGTTTTCATGGAAAACAAGGACATTTCTAAGTGACCCAAACTTTTGAATGGTAGTGTATATATGTACATTGTTCTGTTGAAAAACAAAGTATTGTCCCACTAAGCCCAAACCAGATGGGATGGCGTATCGCTGCAGAATGCTGTGGTAGCCATGCTGGTTAAGTGTGCCTTGACTTCTAAATAAATCACAGACAGTGGCACCACAAAGCATCCCCACGCCATAACACCACCTCCTCCATGCTTTACGGTGGGAACTACACATGCGGAGATCATCCGTTCACCCACACCGCGTCTCGCGGTGCCAAACAATCCAGGCAGTTGGAAAGAACCTCTCCAGCATTTATTTTCTGTTATCTGTGCATCCAATAACCAAACGTAAGTAACCCGCAATATTGTCTACATTGTACTTTTTTCATGTTTAATTTATGCGCATTTAGACACTGTTTATTTGTGGTAGAATGGTTTGATGTTGCTACGTGTCGATAGTAATGTTGGATATGCCTTGAAAGTAATATTTTATAAATGCTTTGGAGGGATTTGTTTATAATTATGTGTATGATGAGTGATTATGCTTATTATCTAAGAAATAATCATCTAGATTCTTTATATGTTTTGTTTTTAGCACACATACACAAGTCAATGGAAATTAGGATGGAATATGTTTGACTGGAGAAAATAAATGGTAGCATTGACTCTCTAAACGGAACCTCAAGTCTCTCTCCCTATGCACCTGTATCACCTCCTACCTCTCCCAGTACATTCAAAACAGGCATCCTGCCATGACAGTATGTGTAGCCCATCTATCTGATGCTGTCTGGTCGAAAAGTGCATGATATTGTTGCCGCCTTTGGCTTCCCTTGATTAAAAAAAGTATAAAATAATAGCCCATCAGCGTTGAGCTGAACTGTGAATGGTCTTTGCGCACCAAAAAACAAAAGTGTCAAGGGAAGCCAGTTTGGATTTGGCTTCACACCAATCACATCAAAAGTGGTTGACAGAAAAAAATAACGTTAATTGTTGCATGTTGTTGTGTTGTCCTCCGGTAGCTAGCTAGCTAAAATTGGCCCTTTCCTAAATTAGCCATGGGTGGAGAAAGGGATTTGGACTTGTGGTTTTACTTAATTCTCCGTATTGGCCAATGATTAGAACGGCGATTCTGATCCAACCATAAATTAATACGTTGTGCCTCTGGCCTGAGGATGGAAGTTCAATATGTTGCTCGATGTAGTAGGGTAATGTTAACGAGCTGGCTAATCGTTGCCCATGAAAGGAAGTTAGGCTAGCGAGCAAGCATTTTAGCCACGTAGCCTAGGACAACAAAAACTAAAAGAGTGTACTGTATGACAGAGTCATAGACTGTTTCGGCAACATGAAAGAGAGGAGGATGGCATTGACGTTTCTCTACAAGTAGGGTGAGTCAACATGTTTATTTCTACATATATACACAGAAATCAGTACCATGGACAACCACATGATATTTAGCTTATGTTGATTGGACTAAATAGTTTTTGGAACATTTTAGTTGTCACTGTATTAGACTAAGCATAAGTGATTTGATGATGTTGAAATGGTGCTAGAATAGTGGAAACAGCTCCTGTTTTCTTTGCGACTTGCGGTAACTTTCCGGTGTTCTAAATCAATAGTTGTTTAGTAGTCCGAAAATGTCGGAAACATTATCTTGATTGGCCATGCTGTAGGTCATGTAACTGTTTGTTACATGCAATATGCTTTTGTGGAGTCCACCGGACAGATGTTGCTTTCCGGCTTTGTGTTGAAGCAAAGGTGTGGTTGAATTTATTCTGCCACTGTCTTCTTATTGTCTCGACTTAGGCCCTATATATCGCGGTGGCAAGGCATATAAACTAACCGGTTATAGAGCAAACAACACAATTATCATAACACACAGGTTGTAATATGGCTTTTTTTACTGACTTGGCTTCTCCAGTGATTTTACCCATGCACCTCTACTGCCAGGGTGCAAAACTGGTTCAGATTATGTAATTCCACCCAGTTTTGGGCTGTTTTGCACGCTGGGTGAGAGTAATAAATTACTACTGTATCTGGGGTGATCGTAATCTGGCTCCTATCTTGTCCGGTCATCATGTACAACAACTCTGTTCTCAATTAACCTGAATGCTGTTAAACCATGGCACATGATGACAGATGGCAGAGTGCCCTCTGTCTAACTCTATGGTCAGGTATTTAAACTGGCAGGTTGTCGGGCACCTAGTGATGGAAAAATGAGGCTTTCACCAAATTGTGCCGAAAAATGGTTCATTAATCAGAGCTTTTAACACAGTGCACTTTAGTGACATCTTCTGGTCAGGAATAAATATATACACTATATGTCAAAAGTTTTAGAACACCTCAAGGGTTTTTCTTTTTTTGTACTGTAGTGTATTAAAGATTATGACTATTCTAGAGGGACAAAGAAAATATGTTTATCTTAGTTCAAAAGTAGCAGTTGTAGGGTGATGCCCCAGGGAGACCGGTGATTGGACGGAAGAGGAGCAACCCATATTCTGCCATTGTTTATAAGTTGAGCTAGACAAAGAGGGGGGTCAGAAACAGACAGATTATGTTTGGGATGCTGTTTCTCCAGACCCTGCAAGTCTGTAACTCATGCTGAAAGCTTGTGATATAAATAAAACTTATGATCCAGGTTCAGTATGGAGCGGACTCCTTTGTTTGACAGCAATGAGCACCAGCATTCGACGCGACACGATAAATGGGGGCTCGTCCGGGATACTGATTGCATCGTTCTTGGTTCCCTTCCTGAGTCGCGAGTTGACTACTGCTCAAGCCGGCTTTAAAGGTGAGATTTCTCACACAATTTGGGCATTAGTTCTTTCGATGGCTCATTAAGGGGATGGGAAGGGTGTACCGTTAAAATTACTTGGGATTGTGCGGATGTGGTGCTCTTGCGGTCGACTAAGGGTCTGTCATAATTATTCTAAAATTGTACAGCAATCGAAGGCAGATATTAACGGCAGATATTAAGGCAGATATGGGCAGATATTAAGGCAGATATGCGTATACATTAGAGCACTGTACCGCGTAAGACCCCAGGGGGGCCATTTAGAATGGGCCGAAAATCCGGTTGCGCGTTAGAATGTGCAAGTCGGTGTGTTTTAAAGAAAACTCGGGTTGATAGAATTTATCTGATTGTGATTATTGCTCGACTTTCATCCGACGGGGGGTCCGCTTGGGTGTAATTTCTCAGTAGATGGTCATTAAACTCACGGTAGCACAAATGGTAGGAAAATAAGTCAAAAGGAAAGGGCAGTGCAGGGTACTTGTTGCGTGGGGTAGGCCACAGTTAGCTAAAGGCTAAGGCTAATGTTAATGCTAAATGCTGGCTGTGTTTCTACCACATTGTACATAGCGGCTAATGCTAAGGCTAAATGCTAATTGTATTACGTGCTACATGCTAACGGGTGTCCTTAGAGGTCCCATTGCGATGGAATAACCCTCTTAAATGTGTTTGTGTGTGTGGAAGTCAGAGTTCTACGCAAATGTGAGCTCTGTTAAGTGTTATTGTCTGACTATAAGTGTAAAATAGAGAACTGAGGTAGAATGCTGCGTTCTATTGTTTGGGTAATCGTATTGTTAAATGGATTTGCGCATGCGCTTGATTTTACGGCGCTAAAACTACAACACGAGGGATTTGCTAAAACTACAACACTGGATTGTGGGTAAAGTGTGATATTTCTGTGGGGCTGCGTGCTGCAGGGGGGAGACAGAGAAATAGCCACAGACAAGAGAGAATTTGGACACGAATCTTCTAATCGTTAAAGTGACTGTTGTTCGAAAATGAAACTATTTGTTGAGATGTAGTGAATTTATAAATTAGATATATGTTGACGGATTATAATGAATTAAATTAAATGAAGGATTAAAATAAAATGAAAATGTTTTTGAGCGATCTATTTAGTCCTGAGTTAAGTCTTAAAGCGAATGTGAGTGGGGGAATATTGAATATGGTTGAGATAACTCAGTATTGCATTAACTACTAAAATCTTTTTCTGTGTCTGTTCTTTTGTCATATGAGAGGAACAATGGAGAGAGAAAGAGAGGGGGTGCTGACGTAGACATCACGTCACGTGACGCGACAGAGGATCAAGTCAAAAAGGGTTTGGTACTGGTCTGGTTACAAAATCTTCCATTACAGGATATTTGATGTTATGACAATTTCACATAGGCTTGGCAAATACTGATTCATTAAAAATTGCATTTTGGAGGCTATGTGCATCACTTGGGTTGATTACAGTTGTGTTGGAAATCGAGGACTGACATTATTCTGTAAAATTAAGATAATTAGGTGCTTATAGAGCAAGGGGGTTTATGGGAATTGTAGTGTTGAAGGGTTAGAGGCTTTGTTTATGGGTATTGTAGTCTGAAGTTGACTACTTCCATTTGATGGGTTGTGGTAAGATAGCCACTAATTGATAAATTGGTAGGATAGGATATAGAAATAAAAAATTGATTTTAATTGTTCATAATTTTTAATTGATTTTTTATTTTAATTAGAAATGGTTTTTGAATAAAAATGTTAATTGAATTTTTTCATATTCATATTTTTGTTGATTGATATTTTTTTTTTGGGGGTTGTTTGGTTTATATTAATAATTAAAGGGAAGCCATAGGCTATATAGTCTAAAATAAAATAATTCACGATAAAGGAATATAAAGGGGTTGTTACAATGGGGGAAAAAAACGACATCAAGGCTATGAAAGTCATTACACCGGTTGATATAGTACAAAATAGTAATCCTTTAACTAAAGTAGTGTTAGGTTATCCGGCAAATGAAACAAAAGTTGCCCTTCATTCTCAAACAAAAACTGATAAAAGATTCCAGCGATAAGATAAACAAAGGTATAGAGAAGGTGACAGAAAAACTAATGGCAGAAGTTAGTACACCTTTCTCACATACGGATTCAGCAAAAAGACACCCACCTTATGAGAAGGAAGTAGAGCTTAGGGATGCTTATCCTCAGCTTCCAGTGATCATCCAGCAGGGTGATTATTGCATCAGAGATGAAGATGAGCGAATAATAGATAGAGGACAAGCAGAAACGACGATAAAGATGAATCCAAAACTCCAGAAGGAAGAAAATGAGATGTCTGGAAGAGAAGAGTGAGGTTAAGGAAGATGGAACTTGAAGAAGATGATGGAAGATGATATTTCGAGGACAGAACTTAGAATATAAGCTTTTGAAGAATCCTGATATGTCAACAGCAAGAAAGAACAGGATCAAGAAACTCTCAGAAAACTCAATCATACAACTGGTGGAGAAGAGAAGCTTTGGTTAGGAAGAATCAGAGTGAACCAAATCAACAATCACTGCTACAGCTTCAACTGAACAAGGCCAACCGCAATTGTACCAGCCACCAAGCGGGGTACCAGGTGTTTCATATCTACAGCCAGTTTCTGGATAGACACAGAATTGGAGAGGAAGAGGACGAGAAGGCTTAGAAGGAGGAGGAAGATTTCAGCTACACTTCCAGCAACTTTCAGAAGAGTGTTATAATTGTGGACAGATTGGTCACTTTACCTGTGAGTGCAATGCGCCAGTGTAACGATCCCGGCAGTCTGAGTCGGGTCCTGTCTGGTGACTAGTTTTTCTGTTCGTGATCTCCAGTTTCCCGAGGGTTCGGGAACGCTCCGGGGAGCTCTCTTGATTTCCGCACCGCATCCCATCAGCAATCTGCACACCTGGTCCTGATCATCACCCTTCTTAGGCTCTGGCCTAACATCCATTCCTGCCGGATCGGTTAGCCATGAACAGTAGGTTTACCAGAGTATCAGTCTTAGAGCCTAGCGTTAGTTTTGTTGTTTTTGCACCTTGTTGGTTTGTTGCTTACTTACCCCCGTTTTGTTCCATCTGCAGTCACCGTCCGGAACCTTCATCCAACCTCTGCCTGGTGGTCGCGGCTGCCGACTCCAGGATGGGATCAACCACTGCACCCCCAACAACTAATCAACGCCCGCCCCGCTCTGTTCCCTGGATTATTCAGCATCACTCTTGAATTTGTAATAAACACTCACCTTCGTTTCAACTTACCTTGTCCTGGTCTGCTTCTGTTCTGGCTTAGCAACTCGTGACAGAACGATCCGGCCAGTAATGAACCCAGCGGACCTGGACTCTGTTCGCCATGCCATTACCCAGCAGGAGAAGATGTTGGGCCATCATAGCACGGTACTACAGGAGATCGCTTGTCTCGAACCTTTCTACCGGTCTGACGGAGGTCCAGAACCAACGCAAGTGTCCGGTGGAGGATCCACTACCGGTTTCACCCATCTCGCTTGCCGCTTCTGAAGCTGTGTCCTTCCGTGAGCCCAAGGTTCCGACGCCGGATAAATATGAGGGGGAGCTGGGAAGATGCCGTTTCCTTCCTTATGCAGTGTGGATTAGTGTTCGATCTACAGCCCTACTCTTATGCCACAGACAAGGCTAGGGATAGCCTTTGTGATTGAGTTGCTGCGTGGTCGAGCGCTGAGTGGGCTTCAGCCGTTTGGGGAACGACAGGATCCCTGCATGGCTTCATACCAGGGGTTCACGGCCGAGATGAGGAAGCTCTTCGACCATTCCGTCCGAGGGAGGGACGCAGCTAGGCGCCTGTTTTCGCTCGCCAAGGAACTCGTAGCGTGGCCGACTTCGTGATCGAAGTTCAAGACGTTGGCTGTGGAGAGTGGGTGGAATGAGAGGCTCTGCAAGCGGCCTTTTACCAGGGTCTGTCGGAGCAGCTCAAGGATGAGTTGATCTCCTATCCGGAGCCTAGTGACCTGGACAGCTTGGTAGCCTTGTCTATTCGGGTGGATAATCGAGTCCGAGAGCGAAGGAGGGAGAAGCAATGGGTTCCGTCCAACCGATCAGCTTCTCAGGTTCCAGTCGGGTCGCCAAACTGCGCGGCTCGCTAAAGTTGGGAGGACTTTTAGCGAGCCAGTTTCGACCTCTCAATACCTCTGTCAGACCCGTTTCCCGGCTACCCTTATGAACAGGAATCAGAGCTTAGCGATTAACGCTTTTATCGATTCAGGTGCCGATGGAAGCTTTCTAGATGCCGAGTTGGTGGAACAGCTGGGGCTTTCCAAGGAGCAATTGCCGGAAGCCATTGAAGCTACCACTCTGAACGGCAGTAGTCTGGCACGTATCACGATGAGGACTGAACCGGTTAAGATGCGGTTGTCGGGGAATCATTCTGAGATGATTTCATTCTTCATTCTGCCGTCTTCCCATGTTCCTCTGGTCCTTGGATACCCGGCTGAAGGAACACAATCCTACGTTCGATTGGGTGACGGGCAAGGTAACGAGTTGGAGCCTTGATTGTCATGCTAACTGTCTCAAGACTGCCTGCCCCATTCGGTTCCCAGTCAGGTGATTGAGGCTAAACCCCCAGATTTGTCCCTGGTTCCCGAGACATATCACGATTTGGGGGAAGTGTTCCAGTAAGCAGAAGGCTCTGTCACTCCCCTCCCCACCGACCATTGATTGTGCCATCAACCTGTTCCCTGGAGCTGTCTACCCCAAGGGAAGGTTATACAGTATCTCCCGACCTGAACGTGAGGCTTTGGAGACCTACATCAAGGAGTCCCTAGCTGCTGGTCTCGTTTGTCCTCGTCATCACCCCCTGGGGGCAGGATTCTTCTTTGTGGGTAAGAAGGATGGCTCTCTCGACCGTGTATTGATTATCGGGGGTTGAATGACATCACGGTCAAGAACAAGTATCCCCTGCCCTTGATGAGTTCTGCCTTCGACTCTTACAGGGTGCTACGGTGTTCACCAAGCTAGACCTACGCAATGCGTATCACATGGTCCGGATCAGAGAGGGGGACGAGTGGTTGACGGGTTTCAATACACCGATGGGTCACTTCGGAGTATCAGGTGATGCCGTTGGACTGACCAATGCTCCAGCGGTGTTCCAGAGTATGGTGAACGACGCCCTGAGAGATATGATCGGTCTCTTTGTGTTTGTTTACCTGGATGACATTCTGATCTTTCCGAAGGAACCTTCACCACGTCCAGCATGTCCGGCAGGTTCTGCAGCGATTGTTGGAGAATCGCCTGTTCGTGGAAGGCCGAGAAGTGCGAGTTTCACGCCCACACGACATCCTTTCTCGGGTACATCATCTCCAGGGGAGAGATTAGGATGGACCAGGAGAAGGTTAGAGCGGTTCTGGAATGGGCCCAGCCCGGGGTACGAGATTGCAGCTCCAGAGATTTTTGGGGTTTGCGAATTTCTACCGCAGATTCATCCGGGATTACAGCCGTGTGGCCGCCCGCGTTAACTGCCTTGACTTCCAGTATCAGGACCTTCAAGTGGAATCCGGAGGCGGATCGAGCGTTTCTGGATTTGAAGAGGCGATTCACCAACGCACCGATTCTCTCTCAACCGACACGGCCCGCCAGTCGCTGCTGAAGTGGACGCGTCTGATGTGGGAGTTGGCGCCATCCTGTCGCAGCGATGCTCCACGGACAGTAAAACTCCATCCCCTGCGCCTACTACTCGCCGCCTTTCGCCTGCGGAGAGGAATTACGATGTGGGTAACCGGGAGCTTCTCGCGGTGAAACTTGCCTTGGAGAGTGGCGCCACTGGTTGGAGGGGGGCGGACAACCGCTTATTGTCTGGACTGACCACAAGAATCTTGCTTACGTGCAATCGGCTAAACGTCTCAACTCCCGCCAGGCCAGGTGGGCGTTGTTTTTTCGGACGATTCAAGTTTTCCCTGACGCTCTTCGACCTGGATCTAAGAACGGCAAGGCGGACGCCTTGTCCCGGATGTTCTCCAAGACGGAGGAGAGTGGGTCCAAGACCGAGACAATCTCCCCGGAACTGCGTCGTGGGAGCAGTTATGTGGAAGATTGAGGAGGAGGTGCTGGCGCCCTTGACTCAGCCCGGTCGTAACGGTCCACCGTCGGTTGTTTGTGCCTGAGTTGGTTCGTCCTGCTGTCCTCAAATGGTCCCACGCCAGCAAGATGGCTTGTCACCCTGGCGTGGCGCTCGGACAAGGCGTTTCTTCGAGACGTTTTTGGTGGCCGCCATGGCCGAGGATACTCGGGGTTTTTGTTGCTGCCTGTCCAGTGTGTCGCAGAATAAGAGTACCAATCGGCCCAGCTCTGGACTACTTCACCCTTCCTATTCCCCGCCACCATGGTCGCATCTGGCCCTGACTTCGTCACTGGGTTGCCCGCTTCTGAGGGGAACACGGTCGCTCTGACTATCGTGGACAGAATTCAGCAAGTTCGCCCACTTTGTGCCAATTGCCAAGCTTCCCTCTGCCTCGAGACGTCCGAGATCCTGGTTAGGAGGTTTTCAGGGTCCACGGTTTGCCCAGTGATATCGTTTCCCGACCGTGGCCCTCAGTTTACCTCTGCTGTCTGGAAGTCCTTCTGTTTGGCCATTGAGCTACAGTCAGTCTCACATCTGGTTTTCACCCCCAATCCAATGGTCAGGCGGAGAGAGCCAACCAGAAGATGGAATCCACGCTACGCTGCCTGGTCTCTTCCAACCCCACCTCCTGGGTCTCTCAGTTGCCTTGGGTTGAGTATGCCCACAATACTCTCCCCTACACCGGCCACTGGGATGTCTCCTTCCAGTGCCTGTATGGCTACCAACCTCCCTGTTCCCTTCTCAGGAGAAGGAGCTCTCAGTGCCTTCTGTTCAGGCCCATATTCGGGTGGTGCCACCGGACCCGGCATCGGGCCAGAAAGGCACTCTTAGAGTTTCGGACCGGTATCAGCTCCAGGCGACTCGCCGCCGGATCCCCGCTCCCACCTATTCCATCGGAGATAGGGTCTGGTTGGCCACACGGGATCTTCCGCTACGGACTGAGTCTAGGAAGTTGTTACCGAAGTTCATTGGTCCGTTTGTGGTGGAGAAGGTGATCAATCCGGTGGCAGTTCGACTCAAACTCCCGAGGACGCTCAGAGTCCATCCCACCTTTCATGTCTCCTGCCTCAAGCCTGTTTTCCTCAGTCCTCTGTTGCCTCCTCCGCCTCCTCCTCCTCCTCTGGATGATCGGAGGTGGTCCTGCCTACACGGTGCGTCGCATCATGGATTCCAGACGGCGGGCCGGGTTTCAGTATCTCGTGGACTGGGAGGGGTATGGGTCCTGAAGAGAGGAGTTGGATTCCGCGGCGACAGGTCCTAGATGCTGACCTCATCAGTGACTTCTACCGCTCCATCCTGGCGCTCCGGGGAGTCCCGCCCGTGGGCGTCTGTCCGGAGGGGGGGTACTGTAACGATCCCGGCAGTCTGAGTCGGGTCCTGTCTGGTGACTAGTTTTTTCTGTTCGTGATCTCCAGTTTCCCGAGGGTTCGGGAACGCTCCGGGGAGCTCTCTTGATTTCCGCACCTGCATCCCATCAGCAATCTGCACACTGGTCCGATCATCACCCTTCTTAGGCTCTGGCCTAACATCCATTCCCTGCCGGATCGTTAGCCATGAACAGTAGGTTTACCAGGTATCAGTCTTAGAGCCTAGCGTTAGTTTTGTTGTTTTTGCACCTTGTTGGTTTGTTGCTTACTTACCCCCGCTTTTGTTCCATCTGCAGTCACCCGTCCGGAACCTTCATCCAACCTCTGCCTGGTGGTCGGCGGCTGCCGACCCAGGATGGGATCAACCACTGCACCCCCAACAACTAATCAACGCCGCCCGCTCTGTTCCCTGGATTATTCAGCATCACTCTTGAATTTGTAATAAACACTCACCTTCGTTTCAACTTACCTTGTCCTGGTCTGCTTCTGGGTTCTGGCTTAGCAACTCGTGACAGCCAGGAGGAAACAACAGAGAACATTTCTAAGGAAGATAAAGGAGCAAGTGAAGATCACCTGTTCTCCAGGTGAACCCCTACAGGGGTCCGGAGCAAGGATTCTAGAGGTGCCTAGAAGATACGAAGGGGGGTGTCAGCTGATAGCACCGATCAAAGAAGAAGAGAAAATATCTAACAATTGAAGTAAAAACAGAGGACTATGAGAAGTGATAGTGAATAGTGGAAAAGCTTTTATCTGTGTTCAGCCTAAAGAGGTTTAACATCTCACTATGTAAAATTAACTAATTAGGATAGGGATTTGAGGTAGTAAAACAGCTAATTACTCTTAAGGAACCAATTGAGCTCTGCTATAAAAATCAAAGAGAAATTAAAATAGACATACTAATATTAGAACATATACCTATTGCATTGTTGGAAAGAGATGCATTGTGTAAATTGAACTGTACAATAAGATGTACACTAGACGGCTGTCTGGTAGAAGATTTAAAAAAAGTAGGGTTTTTGGGAATCATATTGGCTTAAAAAAATAATATCATAGGAAGGATGATAATCTATTAGACTGCCTATTAGACAATCTGTCGGAAAAATTAAGTTAAAAGGGGTGACTGTTATTCTGCGTTACATTCTTACACCAAGAAATTTCAGGCTAGGCTAAAAGGTGTTTAGTCATTTGCCAAGTCTGTGTGTAAAGAAGTCATCACATATTCTAAAAATTGGTGGTAAAGGATTTTGTGAATAAATCAGTGGAAAAGGTTTTTAAAAGTTAGGAGAAAAGATTAGATTAAAATAAGTTAGGAGAACTAGGTTGAAGGAACTCTAAGACAGTAAGCTAAGTTTCAAAAGTTAGTAGTAGAGAGAGAGGAACAGTGGTGAAGGACATTTTAGAGTAGGAAGATCAAGGTAATTGTAGGTGTATTTTTTATAATCAAAAGTTTGAAAGTCAGGGATAAGAGGTAGGACTGAGAGTTGAAAAAGTGACACTAGTGGTGATAGATGGAAGTACAAGCAAAGAGTTCAAAGCTTTGGGGAAAATGGATGAAGTAACAACAATGACATCAACACTTCAGTCTATTATAACAACAGTGAGAAGCAATTTAACTCTTTCAACATTGATAGTTATTAAAGCCATAAATATATCGCATTTGATTATAAGGGAACCAATAGCTCCAGCACCAATTTCAGGGGGAAAAAACTTATTAGGGTTAGGATGGGGACGTTCCTCCCACATGGAGAGATAATTATGGAGAAGAAGTATTGTTATCAGGACCAGGAGTAGAAGCTGTTGCACCTAGTCAAAGGAGGTATAGTTTGTACAACAATATGAAGTGGAAGAGGGTTATGAGTGACTGTTCACTTATTTTGCGTAATGTTACAGAGAAAGATCAGGGAGAATATATGTGTACTTATCTAGTGCAAGCATTAAAATTTGTTCCAATTATTGGTTAAAAGGCTATGTAATTCGTAAAGTGACGCTTAAAATGGAAGATGTGAAATCTGTTGAAGCTTCCACAGTCACCAAGGGAGTTCAGGAGGAGTAGATTACAGTAGTCACTCCAACAATAGATAATACACAGAGGATATCGGTAACTTTCCCGCTAGAAGTAGTTAAGAGTGTTAATACATCAACTAAATCAACTACTTTAATGGTAACTTTGGAAGGGATTAATGATACGATGGCAATAGTAAATGTAGGAAGTATGATACCGACACCGACAACAACTTTTCTGAAATTAAAGGAGGTAGCAAGAGAGACTCAGGGGTTTGATACGATAGAGAGACAATATAGATTCATCTGAAATAGTGAAGGATACTATCATGGAGGTACAGGATGAGGTCTTTGATTTTAATGACAGACAAGGAGAGGTATCTGATCAGTACCGCTCGTTAGGGAAGAGAGAAACTAAATGTATTGGGTTTGATTCTTCTGTTGTGAAAATTAGAGATAGATGGGCAGGTAGGAATCTTTGGTTCCAGCAGCTCATTCTGTAAGATCAGTGAGGAATCTTGAGGGTCCATGTCTGTTGAGAATTCCAGCACCAAACATTTTAGAGACGGTCGCTCGACCTCTATCAAGTATGGGTCAATCTTAGGCTTTGTCATAGCTGTTGTATCAACAACAATCTGTGACACTCTGGCTCTATGGACTTTTATTTTGAGCCAGGGTTGTTATTTTTCTGTTGGGTGTATTTCTATGTTTGCTTTTCTGTTGGGTTGGTTTCTATGTTTGGTCATTGACTCCCAATCGGAGGTAACGAGTGTCAGCTGTCGGCTCGTTATCTCTGATTGGGAGCCATATTTAAACTGTTGTGTTTCACTGTGTGTTTGTGGGTTTTTGTTCCAGGTTCAGTCATAGTCACTGTAGGACTTCACTATCGTCATTTGTTTGTTGTTTTCGTGGTTGCTTTTATAAATAAAGTCATCATGTTCACTCCACGCGCTGCGTATTGGTCTGCTCCTTCGTCAGACGATCGTGACAGAAAAACCCACCACAAAAGGACCAAGCAGCGCGTCCAGGAGCAAAGGGTCTGGACATGGGAGGAACTGTTGGACGGTAAAGGGTCCTGGACTTGGGAGGAGATCCTGGATGGTATGGATCGCCGACCATGGAGCGAGACGGTGGAGAGGCGACGGCGAGAGGAGCAACGGCATCGGCAGGGCCATCGTCGGAAGGACGGGAGGCAACCCCAAAAATTTTTTGGGGGGGGCACATGGATTAGGGCGCTGGGCAGCAGGAGGCTGCCACAGGGAGAAAAGGAGAGAAGGCTAACGAGTACGGGAGCCATTAGCGAGTAGAGGGAGGGAAGTGTTTGTGGCACGGCGTGAAAGACTGATGTGTTGCCAGTCCGGTCCGGCCCGTTCCTGATCCTCGGTTGAGGCCAGTGGTGTGTGTTCCGGTACGGACCGGTCTGTTCCTACCCAAGCACCAGGTCCACGGTGTGCTACGCCAGCCCGGCCCGGCCTGTTCCTGCTCCACGCACCAGGGATAGTGCGCTTCCAGCCCGGCCCGGCCTGTTCCGCCACTGCACCAGGGATACGGTGCGTGCGCCAGCTCAGCCCGGCCTGTTCCTACTCCACGCACCAGGATACGGTGCGCTCGCCAGCCCGGCCCGGCCTGTTCCGGCCACTCGCACCAGGGATACGGTGTCGTCGCCAGCCCAGCCCGGCCTGTTCCTACTCCACGCACCAGGGATACGGTGCGCTGCCAGCCCGGCCCGGCCTGTTCCGGCCACTCGCACCAGGGATACGGTGCGCGTCGCCAGCCCAGCCCGGCCTGTTCCTGCTCCACGCACCAGGGATACGGTGCGCGCCAGCCCGGCCCGGCCTGTTCCGCCACCCGCACCAGGGAGACGGTGCGCGTCGCCAGCCCAGCCCGGCCTGTTCTGCTCTCCGCACTAGGCCTTATGTGCGTCCCCAGGGCCAAGCATGCCCTGTTGCTGCTTCCCGCACTAGCCCTGAGATGCGTGTCCTCAGCCCGGTACCTCCAGTTCCGGCACCACGCATCAGGCCTACGGTGCGCCTCAGACGGCCAGAGTCTGCCGTCTGCCCAACGGGGCCTGAACTGTCCGTCTGCCCAACGCCGTCTGAACTGCCCGTCTGCCCAATGGCGCCTGAACTGTCCGGTCTGCCCAACGCCGTCTGAACTGCCCGTCTGCCCAACGGCGCCTGAACTGCCCGTCTGCCCAACGCCGTCTGAACTGTCCGTCTGCCCAACGCCGTCTGAACTGCCCGTCTGTACCGAGCCTGCAAAGCCGCCCCGTCTGCCATGAGCCTTCAGAGCCGTCCCAGACCGGAGCCGCTAGAGCTCTCCGCCCGGACAGGATCAGCCAGAGCCTTCCGCCAGACAGGATCAGCCAGAGCCTTCCGCCAGACAGGATCAGCCAGAGCCTTCCCGCCAGACAGGAGCCAGAGCCGTCCCGCAGACAGGATCAGCCAGAGCCTTCCGCCAGACAGGATCAGCCAGAGCCTTCCGCCAGACAGGATCAGCCAGAGCCTTCCGCCAGCCAGGATCCGCCAGAGCCGCCAGCCGGGATCCGCCAGCCAGCCAGGATCCGCCAGAGCCAGCCAGCCAGGATCCGCCATTTAGTCCGGTACTGCCCCTTAGCCCGGTGCTGTCCCTTATCCTGGTGCTGCCCCTATCCTGGTGCTGTCCCTTATCCTGGTGCTGCCCCTTAGTCCGGTGCTGCCCCTTAGTCCGGTGCTGCCCCTTAGTCCGGTGCTGCCCCTGAGTCCGGTACTGCCCCTTAGCCCGGTGCTGCCCCTTAGTCCGGTGCTGCCCCTGAGTCCAGTGCTGCCCCTTAATCCTGTGGGGTTTAGTTGGGGGGTGGTCATTTGGAGGAGGCTACGTAAGCAGGTAGTGACTATGGTGGGGTGGGGACCACGACCAGTGCCAGAGCCGCCACCATGGACAGACGCCCACCCAGACCCTCCCCTAGACTGTATGCTGGTGTGCCCGGAGTTCGCACCTTTAGGGGGGGGTACTGTGACACTCTGGCTCTATGGACTTTTATTTTGAGCCAGGGTTGTTATTTTTCTGTTGGGTGTATTTCTATGTTTGCTTTTCTGTTGGGTTGGTTTCTATGTTTGGTCATTGACTCCCAATCGGAGGTAACGAGTGTCAGCTGTCGGCTCGTTATCTCTGATTGGGAGCCATATTTAAACTGTTGTGTTTCACTGTGTGTTTGTGGGTTTTTGTTCCAGGTTCAGTCATAGTCACTGTAGGACTTCACTATCGTCATTTGTTTGTTGTTTTCGTGGTTGCTTTTATAAATAAAGTCATCATGTTCACTCCACGCGCTGCGTATTGGTCTGCTCCTTCGTCAGACGATCGTGACACAATCAGTAACAGATAAAATAATGTCGTTGTCAAAACATTTGTTTAAGCCTAGGTTTAGGTGTTCTTGGTTAAATGAATGACCCTATGGGAATTTGTTGGATGGTAAGGAAAATCAGGTAACAGCGAACCCTGAAGCATTGGAGGTGAAACCATTGAGGGCTAAAAGTTGTTTTTGTTCTAATAAAACATATGATATAAGGGGTATGTTTATGGGAATATCAGATTGTGATGTTATATGATAACTTTGGGTAAGCATGACCTTAAGGGTAGTAATGAGAAATATAATGTTACTTTTTATGTTCCAGGTAGTAGGAACAGCAAGACTTTGATGGTGAAAGATTAACTTTTGCTTGACAATGTGACTATTGGGAATTTTAGAGATATTTGGAGGGTTTGTGGTGATGAAGCATATATATTCTTACCCTATGGATGGATAGGATGTTGTTACATGTCAACGTTGAAGCTTCCATATGAGGTTTCTACCATTATAAGAGGGGTAGCACCGGACACAGATAAATCTAGGGTTGAAAATAGGGTGAAAAGAGACATGGCGACATGTCATAGTCTTCAAGCCTATCATTGAAGGATAAATCTAAGGGAGAAGGGGGGACTTTTTCCATGGTATGGTGTAACATTTGGGAAGATCATATTGATAATGTTAGTTATACTTTGAGTCCAGATAGTTCAGATATTATCACTAGGGTTATATATGCATTGAAGAATATAGGGATGCATTTGGTAGATCTGAAGGAGCTGGATGGTCAGCGAAGACTTGTTGCAAGATCAGTTAGGCCAGTAGGAGCAGTGATGGATTACATTTTAATAGCAGTTTTGATAGCACTGTGTGTGATGTTTGTAATTTGTTACTGACCTTTGAGAAAGCTATGATATTGAGATAGGTTGGAGTAGTGATGCCTGGAGACAACACTCAGATGCCGTTGTTGACTGTTCCTGATCTGGATGAAGATGGACAAGGGGGTCTGGATGGAGTATTAATGGATAAATATCCTTTTTGAATATTTGATCATTTTTCAATTTTTTTTTCAATATTAGGGTGATTTTAGTATGATTGTATGAATCAAAGGGGGGAAGTGTAGGAATGAATCGTATTATCCTAGTTCATTATTCTATCATTTATATTGATTCATACATCATTTATATATAGTTTTTATATTCTTAGTTGATATTGATGTTTAATTTGAAAGTGTTGTTTTGCAAAAGATACTGTTTGGTCTTTTCTTTTCTTCCAGAAGCATTTGGGGGAATATGTGGAGATTGAAATACTCAAACAAGGACAATATGAAGGGACAATATGAAAGGACAATGACTGGAGGAGATGGAACAAATAAGGTGTGGAAAGATTCCGATTCCATCATCAACAATACATTGGAAGAGGAGACTACGGAGGAGATGAAGTGTAGTGGACTACATTCCAGTGTCTGCAATGAAATATAGACATATTTGCATGTGTAATACATAATTTGTGTCATATTCTTAGGTATTAATTTTTTGTAGAATGATATTTGATGTTATTGGATACATGTGGGGATCTTAGATGTTTTTGTTTATTTCGTTGATGCTTAGGGACAGGGAGTCTAGGCAGGGAGAGGTCCACTGTAGGGTCCAATGGGTTGACCAGCCTTAGAGTGGACATTTTTGGATAGGATTTTGTTTGCAGGGGCTTACATGTGTATTTAATTGCATCATAGTTTCAAATGCATTGATAGGGGATTTATGAGTTTATCGGGAGTACCTAGGTGGTTGCCTGGGGCAGAGGAACCGTGAGAGAATTTTACTGTCTTGATTGATGGATGGATATCTGGAAAGATGGCTGCCGGACAGTTTTTCGCTTCTCACACTCCATAAAGATTTGTTCATATTTCATAGTAATGTATTCACACTTCATAAACAGTTATTCATATTTCATAGAAAGGTATTTACACTCTAGAGGAGAATGTTTTGGTTTAATGTTAAAGATACTCAATAAGATAAATTGTTACTGGTCATAATCCTATTCTGTTTGTTTTCGAGACTTTTAGTTAGTCTCAAGGGGGAAATGTAGTGTATTAAAGATTATGACTATTCTAGAGGGACAAATAAAATATGTTTATCTTAGTTCAAAAGTAGCAGTTGTAGGGTGACGCCCTAGGGAGACCGGTGATTGTACGGAAGAGGGAGCAACCCATATTCTGCCATTGTTTATAAGTATGAGCTAGACAAAGAGGGGGGTCAGAAACAGACAGATTATGTTTGGGATGCTGTTTCTCCAGACCCTGCAAGTCTGTAACTCATGCTGAAAGCTTGTGATATAAATAAAACTTATGATCCAGGTTCAGTATGAGCGGACTCCTTTGTTTGACAGCAATGAGCACCAGCATTCGACACGACACGATAGTACTATTTTCTACATTGTAGAATAATAGTGAAAACATCAAAACTATGAAATAACACATATGGAATCATGTAGTAACCAAAAAGTTGTTAAACAAATCAAAATATATTTTATTTGTGATTCTTCAAATAGCCACCCTTTGCCTTGATGACAGCTTTGCACACTTTTGGCATTCTAAAATGGCTTAAATTATTTTTTCCTCATCAATCTACACACAATATCCCATAATGACAAAGCAAAAACAGGTGTTTAGAAATATTTGCAAATTAAAGAAAAATACAAACATGAAATCACATTTACATAAGTATTCAGACCCTTTACTCAGTACCTTGTTGAAGCACGTTTGGCAGCAATTACAACCTTGTCTTCTTGGGTATGACGTGACAAGCTTGGAACACCTGTATTTGGGAAGTTTCTCCCATTCCTTTCTGCAGATCCTCTCAAGCTCTATCAGGTTGGATGGGGAGTGTCGCTGCACAGCTATTTTCAGGTCTCTCCACAGATGTTCGATTGGATTCAAGTCCGGGCTCTGGCTGGGAAACTCAAGGACATTAAGAGACTTGTCACAAAGCCACTCCTACGTTGTCTTGGCTGTGTGCTTATGGTCATTGTCCTGTTGGAAGGTGAACCTTCACCCCAGTCTGAGGTCCTACACGCTCTGGAGCAGGTTTTCATCAAGAATCTCTCTGTACTTTGCTCCGTTCATCTTTCCCTCAAACCTGACTAGTCTCCAATTCCTGCCGCTGAAAAACATCCCCACAGCATGATGCTGCCACCACCATGCTTCACCGTAGGGATGGTGCCAGGTTTCCTCCAGACGTGACACTTGGCATTCAGGCCAAAGAGTTCAATCTTGGTTTAATCAGACCAGAGAATCTTGTTTCTCAGGATGATCAATGGAAACAGGATGCACCTGAGCTCAATTTCGAGTCTCACAGCAAATGGTCTGAATACTTATGTAAATAAGGTATTTCTGCTTCTTATGTTTAATAAATGTGCAACATTTTCTAAAAACCTGTTTTCGCTTTGTCATTATGGGGTATTGTGTGTAGATCAATGAGGAAAAAAAGTTATTTAATCGCTTTTATAATAAGGCTGTAACGTAACAAAATGTGGAAAAAGTCAAGGGGTCTGAATACTTTCTGAATGCACTGTATATATATATTTTTTCTTAACTGTCAGGGCCCAGGTCTGATAGAACCTCTGCAGATTATCTATCTATCGCGCTCACTCTCTCGCTTACGCTGTCACTCTCACTCGCTCGAGCTCTCTCTAGCTCTCACACTTTCTCACTCTCTCACATTCTCTCACTCTCTCTCTCTCACTCACCTTCACTCACTCTCTCTCACTCTCTCTCACTCTCCCACTCTCTCACTCACTTTCAAATTCAACATGCTTTAATGGCACGAATAACAAGGTCAATGTTGCCAAAGCAAAGTGATACACACAGTTATGAAAACAACAGTGACAACAATAAAAATAGTAGGTGTTATACAAGCTGTCATCAAGACAAAGGGTGGCTATTTGAAGAATCTCAAATAGAAAATATATTTTGATTTGTTTAACACTTTTTTGGTTACTACATGATTCCATATGTGTTATTTCATAGTTTTGATGTCTTCACTATTATTCTACAATGTAGAAAATAGTTAAAAATAAAGAAAAAACCCCTTGAATGAGTAGTGTCCAAACTTTTGACTGGTACTGTACATTTATATTGTGATACTTCTGACAGAAAACTTTCTAACTACGCCCATAACTTTTGGACTTTATAGCATTCGCAGAAGGAATGGATTATTGATTCTTTGTTCGTTTTATACTTAAGACATGACTATGCCGTTGTGCTGTAGAATTTGTGATTTTTGCTAACTGTAATTTCGTTAGTGATGTTTCAACATTCTCTCCATCTTGTGCCAATATCAGTTATTTTTTAATCTTGGATGACCTAAAACGTTCCTTTTTATTCCGAGTTTTATTTGCCCATATGATAAAGAAATGTGTGAGTAGATATGACTAAATGTCACACCTCAGTTAAACTAATAATGTATGACTAATTAGTAGACTAGAGCTTAGAGAATTAATCAAATGTGTTTATATCCCAGCAATAGAGTAAGACTGGTTCCCAAAACACACATGGAAAGGGGAGTGAAAGGCTTGCAGGATATTGTGAGGAGGCGATATCTAAGGAATGCAGCCTGCCCTAGCAGGAAGTAGATAAGAACAGTGTGTGTGTGTGTGTGTGTGTGTATGTGTGTGTATGTGTGTGTGTGTGTGAGTGTGTGTGTGTGACCTGATGGTTAGGAGAGCAGAGGAAAACAAGAGCTAAACCCATGTATAGTGGAAATATACAGCCGCCTACAGAGGGGTGGGATTTTTCCTCTGACGTGTGCGTATAAAAATATTGTACGACCATTTTGTTGCAGAGTGCTCTCATGAATAAATATGCTGACCATTGCAGGATTGAGTCTTTGTTTAATTTATTTAAACTAAGAGATTTACAACCTTTTGGGAATTATTCAAAGAGTTAAGAAGTAGTTGACTTCAACCATTGAGATAACAAAATTCTCGTAACAGCATATCAATACCTGTCCTCTGTCGTTCCGGGGGACACCAAAAACAGTGCACGGGCGGATGATACATCCGTATAGACAAAGACCTGCCCTCCGAAATTGGGGGTTCAAATACAGGCCGGTGACAACCTGGAAACGACAGAAATGGTGACGATATCCAACCAAAATTGAGCTGCAAAAATAAGGTCAGTAATCTTTATTCATTGGATTTTGGGGGAATTGAATCTGTAACCTGCAGTAAGGATTTATGGAGTTAAAATTTGCTGTAGTGAGGTTCCATCAATAATCCACAACGGGATCGACATCCCGGTAGCCCGTTTTTAGATGTTTATCTAGAGAAAACCCAATGCGCCAGTATTCTAGATAATTATGAGATGGGGGGGGGACCCGGTGTAAGATCAAAAATGGGATGGGGGTCCGAGCATGACTCCAGGTAGTTGAGGCCATTACCAAAAATAAACTGACCTTGTGTTGAGTTCAATCTGGGATTGTCAAGAATACACAAGAAGGCGGTAAACATCTGCGTTTTTTAGACGTTTATCTAGAGAAAACCACGCGCGAGTATTCTAGATAAATTGAAGAACGGGGGTGAAACTTCAGGGGAGGAGAGTGTGATAGTGAGACGGTCTGGGATCATCAATAAATTTCAAGGAGGGAAATAACTATTATCGTGTGAGATAGATACATTAAACAAGTCAAAAGTCATAAACAACTGTAAGGTTGTATACGTGTGAGACCTAATGATCTATCGAAAGTCGCGATAATTAATTGTTTCAAGAAAAGGACTGAAATAGGTCGCGTGAGAAATAAGGTTAATATAATTGAGTACATTTGGACGGTTAAGATCACTAGAAAAGAGGGAGAACCCATTTCTGTTGTATGAGACTGTCAGGAATTATCAAGATTACATTTGAGGGGATAAATTCCTCTGTAACGGTATGAGATAATTCTGGGGGACTAGTCAAGACTACATAAACAGAAAGGGGTGATCCCAGGTGTTGTGTGAATCACTTTTTAATTACTTGTTATATAGAAAAGGAGTCAAGGGATAGGAGAAACCTCCATTATGTGACCAGGTGGAGGGAGAGGTATGGTTTTGAGGGAAGTCTGGACGCAGACAAACTCAAATCCATGGTAAAACAGATGCACAAAGTGTGTAAAGGCAGAGTAGAGAGAGAGCGAGTGGAAGGGCTCGATACAGCCAAGGTGTGGCTCTCCGGAGTCTCGAAAGGGAGAGGAGGGTGAGAGACAGAAAAAGAAAGTCAGAAAGGAAGGTCTAAGACAGAACCCACAGCTCCCCCTGTAGAAAGCTATAGATCAAGACTATACACCTCCCTGGCAGATCAGGCCTGGAGGAATAAATCCAGACGATGATGTGGTGGTGGTGAGGAGAAGGGTGCCACAGCAGGCTGCCGTTTTGGAGTTTCCACCCCCTTACCAGAACCAAGGGGAAGCTGAGGGAGCACAGAGGGGGGTTGAGGATAAGGCAAAGGAAGATAGTACAGTTGAGGTTCTAAGGAAATGTTTGGAACAACAGCAGCAACCCAATTGGTCATTGCAGAAATTAGAAAGAGAGAGAGCGAGACGGAAAGAGAAGGCTAAGAGAGTAACTAGAGTACTAGGATAAAATAGGGGGGTCAAGGGACTGAAGGGTGGAAGACCCAGGTCCCTGAGGAGACTTGAACCCCACAACAAAAGTCCAGTTAGGAGCTAAGCTCAGGAGGGAGTCAGTATGAGTCAGGAGATGAGAGAGTAGGAGGGGGCCAGTACCCAATGATAGCCTTACCTAATCTATTGGCAGGGAATGAAGGGGCCCCAGCAACCTTAGATGTATACAGGCCATGAACACAGAGGGACGTGGCCCAAGCGGTAGAATGAATGACCCACCCCAAAACAGGAATAGTAAGGTTTGGGCTGCCGTTAGAGGGCAGTGGGTTTCAGGGGATGCCCAGAGGGCACTTTTGCCATGGGCCGATCACGGAGAGTATGTTGAGAAAATAACTGAATTGTGTAATAGCCTCAGAGAACATTACCATCATCATGCAGACTTCTCTAAAGTACATGAGTGTAAACAAGAGGATAGTGAGACTGTCAGCCAGTACTTAGAGAGGCTTAAATATGTGTTTAACACAAACAATGGCATTCCCGAGCCAGACCAGAGACAGGGGAATGATACGCCCTACCATCAGCAATTAAAAATATAGCGTTCCTCAGTGGAATGAGACCAGAGATAAGCAGGACCATTAAAAATACTTTGATAGGGTGGAGAACGGCACCACTAGTTGAGGTTAAAAGGTATACAGTTTACCAAGAGCAGATTGGGAGAGAAAAGAGGAGTAAGAGAGACCTTAAGGGAGTTCCAACTCTCGGAGAGATAGTGAGGCCAGAACAAAGGAGCAGTGTCCTGGAAATCACAGTCTGTTTTGTTTTTTTGTCAGTTCTGCTGGGAGTAGATTCTAGAGACTGAGGAGACCATTGATCCAAGTTGTGAGGTGTTTGAATTGGCTACTATTGACCTAGCACTTCAACAGGAACAGAAACCTAATTTGACATTGACAGTAATGGGTAAGAAAATTAAATTCTATGCGATACAGGGGCTTGCAGGACAGCAATCTGTTCAGCAGACAATCCAGAGGGAGTGAGGATTGATGGGGAGAAAATCATAGTGCGATCTGCCTCTGGTCATCAATTTATTGAAAGGTTATCAGCCCCAATAACCCTAAAACATGACCAATCAGGAGGAGAGGCAACCATACCCGTCCTGATATCTAAGCTGTGTCCGGTGAATTTACTAGGACGTGATGTAATGACTAAATTGAATGTGGCCGTCATTTCCACTGAGAGGGGAATGAAAGCACACAGTCAGAGACAATATGGTGGTCTGTGGGGAAGGGGATCTATGTTATTGGTATAGTCAAGACTTGTTATGGGGGGGAATAACTGATATTCCCCGAACCTTAATGGAACTTGCTGATGATGTGGTACAAGGCCCCACTAAAATGTCCCCCGATGACCTACACTGTACTCTCTGGTATAACCAACACCCAGGTCCAGATTCAATCTATGAAGAAGCACTATTTAAAACCACAGAAAGAACTGTAGCACTAAATTGGTTTCACCATGACAACACCCACGCAGCAGTGGAAGTGGAACTAGGGCCCCAAAGTAAACAATAGGTTTATATTTTAATAAATTAATGCAACAGGTTTAAATCAGTAGATTACCGGAAGGTGGTTATGGGCTTGTTATTTATAGGTTTAGTGAATTTAATGAAACATGGAGTTATCCGATGTGTTCTGAGGGGGGAGTTTTTAGTTTTTTCTTTATTTCCCAGGACTGAGGAAAATCCCCTACAGTATATGTTAAGGGACAGTAGGAGACAAAGTATCAAACATTTTTTAAAATAGATACCTGGAATAAAATATCACTGCTTACTTATACAAAGTAAGGGATTAGATTGACAAATGAGTGAAATATGACATTAAGAAGGGTGACAGGAACAATATACGGGGAAACTATGTTCTTGATTACATTTTGCATTTTGGCCATTTGGCAGACGCTCTTATCTGGAGCGACTTACAGTTAGTGAGTGCATACATTTTCATAATGTAAAGAAAGGGGCAATCCTACGAGATAATGTCTGGCGTAAGGATACATTATAAAATGTATTAAAGTCACTGTTTTGATATGCGGAAATATTGACACATGGGTAAAGCAATGTGTCAATAGGGGGAATGGTAGAGCAGGTTAGATGGTAGAGTAGGTTAGATGGTAGAGCAGGTTAGATGGTAGAGCAGGTTAGGAAACACTTTGTGGCCTATGGTATAACGAATTACTACAAAAAATATACATATATTTTTGGGTTCCAGATGTGTCATCTGTGCGCAGAATAATCACCAAGATAGACAGAGAGCACCCCAGGGGGAATATCCCCCTGGCAAAATATCCAGTCCAGCAATTGGAAATGGATTTTATAGAGTTATCACGGAGTGAAAGGAAGAAATTGGGTACAATGTCTACCGATAGTATTAATGACGATTAGGGTAACACCAGATAAATTGGGTTGTCCCCCTTTGAGAAAGTGTTTGAAAGACCTTACAGAATGCGACAGTTGACAGGACCAGAACAGGCAGACATAGAACTAGAGAATACACTAGCAGAACACATGAGAAAATTGTTCGTTAACCATACCCGTATGTCTAAGAATTTGTGTCCTACAGGAGAATTAAAGGAGAAGGTGACTCATAGTATACAACCTGGAGACTGGGTGTGGATCCAATCATTGAGGAAAAAGGATTGAAAGCAGCCACGCTGGGAGGGACCATACCAAGTCCTATTGGTAACTGCCTTCGCTAAAAGACTAGCTGAGAGAGCCACTTGGGTCCACGCTACCCTCTGCAAAAAGGTAGGCCCACATACCAGCACCGCTGAACACACACAGAGTTAAAGAGAAGAACTGACCCACTAGGGTTCGGGGGTAAACTCTTAACGAAGAAACCCTACCCCGACCTTTCATCACTGTGGGGTGTTCCTAGAGGTGTGGGTATGGGGAAGTACCAGGCAGGTGGGTCAGGGACAGGATTGGGATGGCGGTTTTGGGGATTTTGGGGGACTCTGAGCTGCAATATTGTTAACCATATTATGGATTAATCCAGGTCAACCTAAACAGGGAAAATGATGAACAAAATAATACCAAGCACTGATTCGATCTCGTAGAAATACTGAAACCAAGAAAGACTATTGGGGGAATGATTATTTTATAGTTAAAGTCAGTTTAGGACAAGATGGGGGATTCAAGATACCATTCGACTTCTCCCATGAAGAGATAGGAGGTTTTGGGGGCTTTGGTAAGAAGGGGGCGTGTACAAGAAAGTTAGGTCCTAGAAGGTATGGTAAATACATTTGCACTGGGGAACGCTCATGTCCTTGGGGAACATACTATGAGAATGGAATGGACGCAGCACACCGATGGGGAATTAAACAAACCCATGATAAATGTAAAACGCAACTGGTGATAACGGTAAAGTCAATTATGCAAGATAACATAGCAAGGACCTATTGGGTCTGTGTTGATGATGTTGGGGCAAATACATGTGTGAGGCTCATTTTTCAGGAGAGAAATGAATCTTCCACCCCGAGACAGAACAGCAGGTAGATCTAATGTTATTACCAGAGGTATCAAAAATAGTCTAATACCCCCTTGGAAGGCCCTCAGAAGGAATCCTAAATAGCACTAAACCACCAAGGGTAGAATATTTCCTCTTGCAGGAAATGAACCAAGGAGAAGTAGAAGGAATTTCAAATGAGAACTTCTGGGTAAGGTGGATGAACTACACAGCTAGGGCGTTGGGTCAAACTAATTGTTATGCCTGTTCAACAGGTAGGCCAACCCTTCTAACTGCACCTATGCCTCAGACAATGTTCTCTTGGGTGATAGATTTGGGATCAAACCAAACCTCACCTAATTGTTCAGATATTAAAATAACCACTCTTAAAAAGGATAATACTAAGGCACCCCAATTCACCATGACCCCTGGAGATTAAGGGTTTACAACAACGTTTTTCTGGTGGGTTACAATTGATAATTGATGTTGACTGAATTACATCTACAAAGGTTCGTTAATTAGACAAGGGATGCAGTGAAGAGAATCTCAGACCAACTATTCGCCATCTCACTCATGACCTGCAGAATAGGTTGGCTCTCGATATGCTTTTAGCCGAGAAGGGAGGATTTGTAAGAGGGAGGTCATTGTTGTATGTTTATCCCCAACAATACAGCCCCAGAGGGTACAGTAACTAGAGCACTGGCCGGTCTCACGGCATTAAGTGAAGAATGGGCTGAGAACTCGGGGGTGAATACATCAATGACTGGTTGGTTTGATAATATGTTTGGAAAATGGAAACAGATTGTGGCAACAGTGGTGGGGGCAGTTCTGGTGGGAATGTTCAGTTTGGTGTTATGTGGATTCTGTTTAATCCCGTGTGTGCGAGGTCTTGTGTTAAGGTCTTTGGAAAAGGCAGCGTCACTGCAGATGGTGAGGTATGGGCCCATTCCCTACTCAGACCGATGGAACGACGACCTATATCCTCCCGCTCTAGTGGACGATGCAGAAAATTTCAATCCTGATGAACCTGTATTAAATGAGACAATTTTTGATGTTTAGTATACTATAATTTCAATGAAAATTGTAGTGAAAATCCTAACAAGGAGAGTGAGTTATGGTTGGAAGTAAAATTTGGTAGCAATACAAGACAAATTGTATTTTATAGTGTGTTTTGTACTAGTGATTCATTTAATATGCAAAACAAGTTGTATGCCTTGTTGTGTGTTTCATTTTATAAGAATGTATTTTAAATGTGTGTGTGAAATTTAGTCAAAGGGTGGATTGATAAAGAAATGTGTGAGTAAGATATGACTAAAATGTCACACCCTCCGTTAAACTAATTAGTAGACTAGAGCTTAGAGAATTAATCAAATGTGTTTATATCCCAGCAGCAGAGTATAGACTGGTTCCCAAAACACACAGGGAAAGGGGAGTGAAAGGCTTGCAGGATATTGTGAGGAGGCGATATCTAAGGAATGCAGCCTGCCCTAGCAGGAAGTAGATAAGAACAGTGTGTGTGTATGTGTATGTGTGTATGTGTGTGTATGTGTGTGTGTGTGTGTGTGTGTGTGTGTGTGTGTGTGTGTGTGTGTGTGTGTGTGTGTGTGTGTGTGACCTGAAAACATGAGCTAAACCCATGTATAGTGGAAATATACAGCCCGCCTACAGAGGGGTGAGATCTTTCCTCTGACGTGTGCGTATAAAAATATTGTACGACCATTTTGTTGCAGAGTGCTCTCATGAATAAATATGCTGACCATTGCAGGATTGAGTCTTTGTTTAATTTATTTAAACTAAGAGATTTACAACCTTTTGGGAATTATTCAAAGATTTAAGAAGTAGTTGACTTCAACCATCACGATTAATTGTGCCCGCCTGTGTGTGTGTGTGCCAATCAGATTGCAGATTTCACTGAACCCGTTTTATAAAACAAATTGATAACTGAAATTATAATTGTGTTAAGTGTTCATATTTAATTGTGTAATCCTGTGTGTGTGTATGTTCCCAACTCTGTAACCTTCAGAGAAGGTTCCCAGAAGGTTCCCCGCTACCTTCATACAACCAAAAGAGAACATTCAAAGAACATTAAGAAAATCATCCGTTTGAACCTTGGTAACCGTCAGAGTACATTACCAAAAACTTCAGAGAACATTCCCAGAACGTTCCTAACTTTATAACCTTCAGAGAACGTTCGCAAAACATTCCCAACTTTGTAACCTTCAGAGAATGTTCCCAGAACATTCCCTGCTAACGTTAAGAAAACCATCTGTTTGAACCTTTAGGGAACATTGGTGCAACGTGGGAACGTACAGTGCATTCAGAAAGTATTCAGACCTCTTCCCTTTTTCCACATTGTGTTACGCTATAGCATTATTCAAAAAAAAATTTAAATGCAGTTTTTTCCTCAATCTACACACTATACTCCATGATGACAAAGCGAAAACAGGTTTAGACATTTTTGAATATTTCTTTAAAAAAAACTGAAAAACGTTATCTACATAAGTATTCAGACCCTTTGATATGAGACTCGAAATTGAGCTCAGTTGAATTCTATTTCCATTAATCATCCTTGAGATGTTTCTAAAACTTGATTGGAGACCACCATTGGTAAATTCAATTGATTGGACATAATTTGGAAAGGCACATGCCTGTCTATATAAGGTCCCACAGTTGACAGTGCATGTCAGAGCAAAAACCAAGCCACGAGGTCGAAGGAATTGTCCATAGAGCTCCGAGACAGGATTGTGTCGAGGCACAGATCTGGGGAAGGGTACCAAAACATTTCTGCAGCATTGAAGGTCCCCAAGAACACAGTGGCCTCCATCATTCTTAAATGGAAGAAGTTTGGAACCACCAAGACTCTTCCTAGATCTGGCCGCTTAGCAAAACTGAGCAATTGGGGGAGAAGGGCCTTGGTCAGGGAGGTGACCAAGAACCTGATGGTCACTCTGACAGAGCTCCAGAGTTCCTCTGTGGAGATGGGAGAACCTTCCAGAAGGACAACCATCTCTGCAGCACTCCATAAATCAGGCCTTTATAGTAGAATGGCCAAACGGAAGCCACTCCTCAGTAAAAGGCACATGACAGCCCGCTTAGAGTTTGCCAAAAGGCACCTAAAGGACTCTCAGACCATGAGAAACAACATTTTCTGGTCTGATGAAACCAAGATTGAACTCTTTGGCCTGAATGTCAAGCGTCATGTCTGGAGGAAACCTGGCACCATCACTACAGTGAAGCATGTTGGTGGCAGCATCATGCTGTGGGGATGTTTTTCAGCGGCAAGGACTGGGAGACTAGTCAGGATTGAGGGAAAGATGAATGGAGCAAATTACAGAGAGATCCTTGATGAAAACCTGCGTCAGAGCGCTCAGGACCTCAGTCTGGGGCAAAGGTTCGCCTTCCAACAGGACAACGAGCCTATGCACACAGCCAAGACAACGCAGGAGTGGCTTCGGGACAAGTCTCTGAACGTCCTTGAGTGGCCCAGCCAGAGCCCGAACTTGAACATCTCTGGAGAGACCTGAAAATAGCTGTGCAGCAACACTGCCCATCCAACCTGACAGAGTTTGAGAGGATCTGCAGAGAAGAATGGGTGAAACTCCACAAATACAGGTGTGCCAAGCTTGTAGCTTCATACCCAAGAAGACTTGAGGCTGTAATCGCTGCCAAAGGTGCTTCAAAGTACTGAGTAAAGGGTCTGAATACTTATGTAAATGTTATATTTCCGTTTTTTTTTTTCTTCTAAATTTGCAATAATTTCACAAAAACTGTTTTTGCTTTGTCAATATGGGGTATTGTGTGTAGATTGACGAGGAAAAAAAACAAATTTCATCCATTTTAGAATAAGGCTGTAACATAACCAATGTGGAAAAGGTTAAGGGGTCTAAATACTTTCCGAATGCACTGTAGGTGCGCTCAGGAGGACAATGGCGAATGTCCACCTCTACTTCCCAGAGCACGTGGGCAACGACTCGAGAATGCGGAATTATTGCTGCACAAGACAGGAACCTCTCCCGTATCGTAGAGATGGGACAGGTCATCGGCTTTGATGTTTTTTAACCTGTGCGATATGTCAGCGTGAAATCGAATCTGGTGAAGACAAGGGCCCACCTGGCTTGGCGCGGGTTCAGTCGCCTCGCTGTCCATATGTACTCCAGGTTCCAATGGTCAGTGAGGATGAGAAATGGATCCTGGGTGCCCTCCAGCCAGTGTCTACTCTCCTCTAATGCTAACTTCAATGCCAGGGGCTCCCGATCGCCAACATCATAGTTCCTCTCTGCAGGAGACAACTTTTTAGAGCAATATGCACATGGATACATTTTCTGTGGATTACCTTGACGTTGGGACAGGACAGCATCCACACCTACAGTCATGGTAAAAAGTTTTGAGAATGACACAAATATTAATTTTCACAAAGTCTGCTGCCTCAGTTTTTATGATGGCAATTTGCATATACTCCAGAATGTTATGAAGAATGATCAGATGAATTGCAATTAATTGCAAAGTCCCTCTTTGCCATGAAAATGAACTTAATCCCCCAAAAACATTTCCACTGCATTTCAGCCCTGCCACAAATGGACCAGCTGACATCATGTCAGTGATTCTCTCATTAACACAGGTGAGAGTGTTGACGAGGACAAGGCCGGAGATCACTCTGTCATGCTGATTGAGTTAGAATAACAGACTGGGAGCTTTAAAAGGAGGGTGGTGCTTGAAATCATTGTTTTTCCTCTGTTAACCATGGTTACCTGCAAGGAAACATGTGCCGTCATCATTGCTTTGCACAAAAAGGGCATCACAGGCAAGGATATTGCTGCTAGTAAGATTGTACCTAAATCAACCATTTATCGGATCATCAAGAACTTCAAGGAGAGAGGTTCAATTGTTGTGAAGAACGTGTCAGGGCGCCCAAGAAAGTCCAGCAAGCACCAGGACCGTCTCCTAAAGTTGATTCAGCTGCGGGATCGAGACACCACCAGTGCAGAGCTTGCTCAGGAATTGCAGCAGGCAGGTGTGAGTGCATCTGCACGCACAGTGAGGCAAAGACTTTTGGAGGATGGCCTGGTGTCAAGAAGGGCAGCGAGGAAGCCACTTCTCTCCAGGAAAAACATCAGGGACAGACTGATATTCTGCAAAAGGTACAGGGATTGGACAGCTGAGGACTGGGGTAAAGTCATTTTCTCTGATGAATCCCCTTTCCGATTGTTTGGGGCATCCGGAAAAAAACCTTGTCCGGAGAAGACAAGGTGAGCGCTACCATCAGTCCTGTGTCATGCCAACAGTAAAGCATCCTGAGACCATTCATGTGTGGGGTTGCTTCTCAGCCAAGGGAGTGGGCTTACTCACAATTTTGCCTAAGAACACAGCCATGAATAAAGAATGGTACCAACACATCCTCCGAGAGCAACTTCTCCCAACCATCCAAGAACAGTTTGGTGACGAACAATGCCTTTTCCAGCATGATGGAGCACCTTGCCATAAGGCAAAAGTGATAACTAAGTGGCTCGGGGAACAAAACATCGACATTTTGGGTCCATGGCCAGGAAACTCCCCAGACCTTATACCCCATTGAGAACTTGTGGTCAATCCTCAAGAGGTGGGTGGACAAACAAAAACCCACAAATTCTGACAAACTCCAAGCATTGATTATGCAAGAATGGGCTGCCATCAGTCAGGATGTGGCCCAGAAGTTAATTGACAAAGGTCTTGAAAAAGAAGGGTCAACACTGCAAATATTGACTCTTTGCATAAACTGAATGTAATTCTCAATAAAAGCCTTTGACACTTATGGACTGCTTGTAATTATACTTCAGGATACCATGAAACACTGAAGCAGCAAACTTTGTGAAGACCAATACTTGTGTCATTCTCAAAACTTTTCACCACGACTCAGGAGTGACTTGCAAAAGTGTTCATCCCCCTTGGCGTTTTTCCTATTTTGTTGCATTAAAACCTGTAATTTAAATTGATTTTTATTTGGATTTCACGTAATGGACATACACAAAATAGTCCAAATTGGTGAAGTGAAATGAAAATAATAACTTATTTACAAAAAATTTTTTTACAAAAATAACGGAAAAGTGATGCGTGCATACAGTTGAAGTCAAAAGTTTACGTACACCTCAGTCAAGTACATTTAAACTCAGTTTTTCATAATTCTTGACATTTAATCCTAGTAAAAATTCACTGTCTTAGGTCAGTTAGGATCACCACTTTATTTTAAGAATGTGAAATGTCAGAATAATAGTAGAGAGAATGATTTATTGCAGCTTTTATTTCTTTCATCACATTCCCAGTGGGTCAGAAGTTTACATACACTCAATTAGTATTTGGTAGCATTGCCTTTAAATTGTTTAACTTAGGTCAAACGTTTCGGGTAGCCTTCCACAAGCTTCCCACAATAAGTTGGGTGAATTTTGGCCAATTCCTCCTGACAGAGCTGGTGTAACTGAGTCAGGTTTGTAGGCCTTGCTCGCACACGCCTTTTCAGTTCTGCCCACAAATGTATTATTGGATTGAGTTCAGGGCTTCGTGATGGCCACTCCAATACCTTGACTTTGTTGTCCTTAAGCCATTTTGCCACAACTTTGGAAGTATGCTTTGGGTCAATGTCCATTTGGAAGACCCATTTGCGACCAAGCTTTAACTTCCTGACTGATGTTTTGAGATGTTGCTTCAATATATACACATAATTTTTCTTCCTCATGATCCCATCTATTTTGTGAAGTGCACCAGTCCCTCCTGCAGCAAAGCACCCCCACAGCATGATGCTGCCACCCCCGTGCTTCACGGTTGGGATGGTGTTCTTCTGCTTGCAAGCATTCCCCTTTTTCCTCCAAACATAACGATGGTCATTATGGCCAAACAGTTCTATTTTTGTTTCATCAGACCAGAGGACATTTCTCCAAAAAGTATGATCTTTGTCACCATGTGCAGTTTCAAACCGTAGTCTGAATTTTTTATGGCGGTTTTGGAGCAGTGGCTTCTTCCTTACTGAGCGGCCTTTCAGGTTATGTCGATATAGGACTCGTTTTACTGTGGATATAGATACTTTTGTACCTGTTTCCTCCAGCATCTTCACAAGGTCCTTTGCTATTGTTCTGGGATTGATTTGCACTTTTCGCACCAAAGTACGTTAATCTCTAGGAGACAGAACGCGTCTCCTTCCTGAGCGGTATGACGGCTGCGTGGTCCCATGGTGTTTATACTTGCGTACTATTAAAGCAGACTTGTGGAGGTCTACACATTTTTTTCTGAGGTTTTCTCTGGTCGGGGACAAAGTTGTGGAGAAATACAGATCAGGGTTGGGTTATAAACAAATATCCGAAACTTTGAACATCCCATGGAGCACCATTAAATCCATTATTCAAAAATGGAAAGAATATGGCACCACAACAAACCTGCCAAGAGAGGGCCGCCCACCAAAACTCACAGACCAGGCAAGGAGGGCATTAATCAGAGAGGCAACAAAGAGACCACAGATAACCCTGAAGGAGCTCCAAAGCTCCACAGCGGAGATTGGAGTATCTGTCCATAGGACCACTTTAAGCTGTACACTACACAGAGCTGGGCTTTACGGAAGAGTGGCCAGAAAAAAAACATTGCTTAAAGAAAAGAATAAGCATACATGTTTGGTGTTCGCCTAAAGGCATGTGGGAGACTCCCCAAACATATGGAAGAAGGTACTCTGGTCAGATGAGACTAAAATTAAGCTTTTTGGCCATCAAGGAAAACACTATGTCTGGTGCAAACCCAACACCTCTCATCACCCCGAGAACACCATCCCCACAGTGAAGCATGGTGGTGGCAGCATCATGCTGTGGGGATGTTTTTCATCGGCAGGGACTGGGAAACTGGTCAGAATTTAGGGAATGATCTATGGCGCTAAATACAGGGAAATTCTTGAGGGGAAACCTGTTTCAGTCTTCCAGAGATTTGAAACTGGGACGGAGGTTCACCTTCCAGCCGGACAATGACCCTAAGCATACTGCTAAAGCAACACTCGAGTGGTTTAAGGGGAAACATTTAAATGTCTTGGAATGGCCTAGTCAAAGCCCAGACTTGAGAATCTGTGGTATGACTTAAAGATTGCTGTACACCAGCGGAACCCATCCAACTTGAAGGAGCTGCAGCAGTTTTGCCTTGAAGAATGGGCAAAGGGGGGTGAATAGTTATGCACGCTCAAGTTTTCTGTTTTTTTTGTCTTATTTCTTGTTTGTTTCACAATAAAAAATATTTTGCATCTTCGAAGTGGTAGGCATGTTGTGTAAATTCAATTATACAAACCCCCCAAAAATCCATTTTAATTCCAGGTTGTAAGGCAACAAAATAGGAAAAATGCCAAGCGGGGTGAATACTTTCGCAAGCAACTGTGCTTCTGAAGCGTCGACCTCCACCACGACAGGCAGCGTAGGGATATGGATGTTTGAGCAACGGGGCGGAGTTGAAACTTCCCTTCAGTAGGCGGAAGGCTTCGTCAGCTGCAGGATTCCACCCTAACTTCCGGGGACCAACCTTGAGGAGAGTAGTGAGAGAAGAGGCGATCAATCTAATGTTCTTAATGAATCGGCGGTAGAAGTTGGCAAACCCCCAAAAACGTTGTAACCCCTTATGGTGGTTGAGACTGGCCATGACCTGACAGCATCCACCTTCTTCTCATCCATCACGACTCCTTGTGGGCTGATCTGGTAATCCAAAAAGGAGACATCCTCCTGATGGAATTGACATTTCTCCGCTTTGATGTACAGTTGGTTGGCCAGGAGGCGTTCCAGGACTACTTGGTTGTGAGCGATGTGATCCTCCAAGGTAGGCTGGGTCGTCGATATACACGACTACCTGGTGTCCAAGCATGTCCCGGAACCCCTCATTGATAAATGCCTGGAACACTAACGGAACATTGGCTAATCCAAAAGGCATCACCAAGTACTCGTAGTGACCAGACATCGTGCTGAAGGCCATCTTCCATTCATCCCCCTCCCGGATGCGGATCAAATTGCAGGCACTCCAAAGGCCCAACTTGGTAAATAAAACGGGCCTTGGAGTTGTTCGATCGCGGCCGGCACCAACGGGAGAGGTTAGTGGTACTTCGTGGTGATGGAATTCAGATTTCTGTAAACGATGCACGGTGCAACTCTCAGTCCTACTTGACTGTTAGGGCCCTTTAAAATCTGGCTAAATGTTTGACTACATTATTGTTACGTCTACTCCTGCTCTCTCCCGTTCCAGCGCTCAACGTCACCGGTCTACTAACCACCGGTCCTGGCAACCCAAATGCACTCTAGCAAACTTCAGACGGGCCTGGACATGTACTGGCTTAAGCAGGGGGACACGTCTGGCACTGCAGGATTTGAGTCCCTGCCGGCGTAGTGTGTTACTGATGGTAGGCTTTGTTACTTTGGTCCCAGCTCTCTGCAGGTCATTCACTAGGTAATTTTTATCTTAACTCTGCATTGTTGGTAAAGGACCTGTATGTAAGCATTTCACTGTTAATCTACACTTGTTGTTTACGAAGCATGTGACAATAAACATTTGATTTGATTTGAAAGACAAAGAACTCACAATGAAAAGAGACAAATGGTTGTTGACGTTCATAAATCAGGCAATGGGTAAAAAAAAAGGATGAAAAAACAAGTATACAACTTAAACTATTAGGGCAACATTAACCACTGGAACACTGGTAAACTTGTCTGATAGAGGACACATGTATCTTGTCCCCACGTGTGAGTGAGTGTCACGGTTTCGGCCGAGGCTGCTCCTCCTCCTTGTTCGGGCAGGCTTCGGCGGTCGTCGTCCCCGGAGTACTAGCTGCCACCGTTCGATGTTTCATGTTTGTTTGGTTTTGTCTGTTTGTACACCTGTCCCTTGTTAGTGTTTGATTTGGTTGCCTATTTAGTTTTCGTGTGTGGGGGCAGGTGTTATGTGGTATTGTTCATTGTCAAGCTGTTGCTCTGTTGTATACTCTCGTGTTTGTTGTTTTTCCCGAGAGTCCGCACTGTGTGCGCTTTATTCATTTTTACGCACTGTGTGTGTTGTGCGTAATTTTGTACTTTGCTTCCCGGTTGGGTTGGCTGTTCGCCTGTTTGGTGCTGCATTTTTGTTTACTAAAGTCTGTTGACGAACGCCCGTGTTTCCTGCGCTTGATTCCCTCACCGCATCCACACTCAACACCTGACAGAATACCACATCCGACATGGAGTCAGCAGGAGCACCCGCGCCGACAGAAGTCATGGAGGACCGTCTTCGTGGACAGGAGGACCGGATTAACCAGATCGGTCACGCCTTGGATCGGGTGATGAACACTCTCCACCGATGGGAAAGCAGCGGGGTACCCACGCCCCACATCGGTCAGTCCTCCTGTTCACATTCCGGAACCCAGTGGGATTCGGCTCTCGCTCCCGAGGGCGTACGACGGCTCCGCTGCCGGGTGTCAAGGGTCCCTGCTACAGGTGGAGCTCTACCTCGCCACCGCACACCCAGCGCCCTCGGGACACGAGAGCGTCTCCGCCCTCATCTCCTGTCTCACCGGCAAGGCGTTGGAGTGGGCCAACGCCGAATGGAGGAGAATGGACGCCGCTACCATCACTTATGCGGAGTTCTCCCGCCGCTTCCGGGCCGTGTTCGACCATCCACCAGAAGGGAAGGCGGCGGGGAGCGTCTGTTCTTCCTCCGACAGGGGATGAGGAGCGCGCAAGATTTTTGCCCCTGGAGTTCGGACTCTAGCGGCAGATGCAGGGTGGAATGAGCGGGCCCTCATAGACCACTTCCGTTGTAGCCTTCGGGAGGACGTCCAAAGAGAGTTGGCGTGCAGGGATACCATGTTGACGTTTGACCAACTAGTCGACATGGCCATTCGGTTGGACACCCTGCTCGCCACCCGTGGACGTCCCGTATGGGGGTCGCCCATTTTCACCCTCCAGCACCTCCGAGCCGAGCCCTATGGAGCTCGGAGGTGCTGGCGCTAGAGAAAGGAGGAGTAGGAACCCGAGGGGGGCCGTCCCCTGCACCAACTGTGGCCGTGGAGGGCACACCGCGGCTAGGTGTTGGGGAAGGTCCCCGGTGGAGGTGAAGGCAGGCCACGCATTGGGGAGTCCTCCCAGGTGAGTAGGCGCCCTACTTACCCAGAGCTTTCTGTCGTTCACATAACCTTGCCTGTTTGTTTTCCACAGGTAGCACCTCGTTCCCAGCATAAGGCGCTAGTCGATTCAGGCGCAGCTGGGAACTTTGTAGATCGCCAGTTCTGTGTAGAATTAGGGATTCCTCTCCTACCCGTTGATAAGCCTTTCCCTGTACATGCCCTAGATAGCCGTCCGTTAGGATCTGGGTTGATTAGGGAGGTCACAGCGCCCCTTAAGATGGAGCGCAGGGGGTCATGAGGAGACAATTCAGCTCTATCTGATTGACTCTCCTGCGTATCCGGTGGTGCTGGGGCTTCCCTGGTTGATTACCCACGACCCTACTATATCGTGGCGAGAGAAAGCTCTTAAAGGGTGGTCTGCTCAGTGTGAGAGGCTGTGTCTGGGTGTTTCCATAGGGGCGACCTCGGTGGAAAGTCCGAATCTAATGCCTGCACTGCATATTCCCCCGAGTATGAGGATTTGACACTGGTGTTTAGTAAGACTAGGGCGCGCAGCTGCCGCCTCATAGACAGGGGGGATTGTGCGATAGATCTCCAGTTAGGAGCAGCCCTCCCGCGGAGCCATGTGTATCCCTTGTCTCAAGAGGAGAGGAAGGCGATGGAAACTTACATCGCCGAGTCTCTGAGACAGGGATACATCGGGCCTCCACTTCACCCGCTTCCTCAAGCTTCTTTTTGTGAAGAAAAAGATGGAGGTCTGCGCCCGTGTATTGATTACCGCGGTCTCAATCAGATTACGGTGAAGTACAGCTATCCACTTCCTCTGATTGCGACTATGACGGAATCATTACACGGTGCTCAGTTCTTCACAAAATTGGATCTCAGGAGCGCATATAACTTGGTGCGCATTAGAGAGGGCGATGAATGGAAGACAGCGTTTAGCACGACCTCCGGTCATTACGAGTATCTCGTCATGCCATATGGGTTAATGAATGCTCCCTCAGTCTTCCAATCCTTCATCGATGAGATCTTCCGGGACATGCAGGGGCAGGGAGTAGTCGTGTACATAGACGATATTCTGGTGTACAGTTCTACCCGAGCAGAGCATGTAGCCCTGGTGCGCAGAGTGTTGAGGAGGCTGTTGGAGCATGACCTATATGTCAAGGCAGAGAAATGTCTGTTCTTTCAGAAGTCGGTCTCCTTTTTGGGTTATCAGTTGTCTGCGTCAGGGGTGAAGATGGAGGTTGACCGGGTGTCAGCTGTGCGTAATTGGCAAACCCCAACCACTGTGAAAGAGGTGCAACAGTTCTTGGGTTTTGCGAATTACTACCGGAAGTTTATCCGGGGTTTTGGACAGGTGGCAGCTCCCATAACGTCTCTGTTGAAGGGGTGTCCGGTGCGCTTGCGGTGGTCAGCTGAGGCGGACAGGGCTTTTGGGAGACTGAAGGACCTGTTTACCTCGGCGCCGGCGCATCCGGATCCCGCATTACCATTCCAGGTAGAGGTAGACGCGTCCGAGGCCGGTATTGGGGCCGTTCTCTCACAACGGTCTGGCACACCACCTAAACTCCGCCCCTGTGCCTTTTATTCGAAGAAACTCAGTCCGGCGGAGCGGAATTATGACGTGGGGGACAGGGAGCTGTTAGCCGTGGTACAGGCCCTAAAGGTGTGGAGGCATTGGCTTGAGGGGGCTCAACACCCGTTCCTCATTTTGACTGACCACCGTAACCTGGAATACATCCGGGCAGCTAGGAGACTGAATCCTCGCCAGGCTCGCTGGACTATGTTTCTAGCCCGGTTTGTGTTTAAGATCACTTACATCCCTGGGTCCCAGAACGGGAAGGCAGATGCCCTGTCTCGGCGGTATGACACGGAGGAGAGGTCCGTTGAGTCCACTCCCATACTACCAAAGTCTTGTCTGGTTGCACCGGTGGTATGGGAGGTCGATGCAGAGATCGAGCGGGCGTTACGCACCGACCCAAGTCCTCCACAGTGTCCAGTGGGTCGGACGTACGTTCCGCTCGAGGTACGCGATCGCCTCATTTATTGGGCTCATACGTCCCTCTCCTCTGGACATCCAGGTATCGGCCGGACAGTTCACTGCCTTAGCACTAAGTACTGGTGGCCAACGTTAGCCAGGGATGTGAGGATGTATGTCTCCTCCTGTTCGGTGTGTGCCCAGTGTAAGGCGCCCAGACATTTGCCCAGGGGTAAGCTTACAACCCCTGCCCGTTCCAAACGACCCTGGTCCCACCTCTCGGTGGATTTTGTTACCGACCTTCCCCCTCGCAGGGGAATACTACCATCCTGGTCGTTGTGGATCGGTTCTCGAAGGCCTGTCGTCTCCTTCCCATGCCGGGTCTCCCCACTGCCCTACAGACCGCTGAGGCTCTGTTCACCCATGTCTTCCGGCATTACGGGGTACCCGAGGATATAGTGTCTGATCGAGGCCCCCCAGTTCACCTCCAGAGTGTGGAGAGCGTTTATGGAACGGTTGGGGGTTTTCGGTGAGCCTTTACCTCGGGTTACCACCCGGAGAGTAATGGGCAGGTTGAACGTGTCAACCAGGATGTGGGTAGGTTTCTGAGGTCTTATTGCCAGGGCCGGCCGGAGGAGTGGGCGAGATCGTTCCATGGGCCGAGATGGCACAGAACTCTCTCCGCCACTCCTCCACCCAACTAACCCCTTTCCAGTGTGTGTTAGGGTACCAGCCGGTTCTGGCACCTTGGCACGAGAGCCAGATCGAGGCCCCTGCGGTGGATGAGTGGGTGCGGCGCTCAGAGGAGACATGGAACGCTGCCCACGTTAATCTGCAGCGGGCCATCCGTCGGCATAAGACGAGCGCCGATCTCCACCGCAGTGAGGGGCCTGTGTACGCACCTGGAGATCGAGTCTGGCTCTCGACCAGGAACCTGCCCCTTCGCCTGCCCTGCCGGAAGCTGGGTCGAAGCGGTTTGTGGGGCCATTCAAAGTCCTGAGGAGGTTGAACGAGGTGTGTTACAGGTTAGAACTGCCTATTGATTACAGGAATATTAACCCCTCGTTCCATGTGTCTCTCCTCAGGCCGGTGGTAGCTGGTCCACTCCAGGACTATGAGATAGAAGAGACTCCTCCGCCCCCGTTGGACATCGAGGGGGCTCCGGCGTACACTGTGAGGTCCATCCTTGATTCGAGACGCCGGATGGGGGTCTCAATATCTCGTGGAGTGGGAGGGTACGCCCGGAGGAGCGGTGCTGGGTGCCGAGGAGGGACATATTAGACCTGTCCCTGCTGACCGAGTTCCATCGGGGTCATCCCTACGCGCCCTGCTCCGCGTCGTCCTGGTCGTCCCCCGAGGCCGGGATCGGCGCACGGCTGGAGCCGCGCGCCAAGGGGGGGTACTGTCACGGTTTCGGCCGAGGCTGCTCCTCCTCCTTGTTCGGGCAGGCTTCGGTGGTCGTTCGTCCCCCGGAGTACTAGCTGCCACCGTTCGATGTTTCATGTTTGTTTGGTTTTGTCTGTTTGTACACCTGTCCCTTGTTAGTGTTTGATTTGGTTGCCTATTTAGTTTTCGTGTGTGGGGGCAGGTGTTATGTGGTATTGTTCATTGTCAAGCTGTTGCTCTGTTGTATACTCTCGTGTTTGTTGTTTTTCCCGAGAGTCCGCACTGTGTGCGCTTTATTCATTTTTACGCACTGTGTGTGTTGTGCGTAATTTTGTACTTTGCTTCCCGGTTGGGTTGGCTGTTCGCCTGTTTGGTGCTGCATTTTTGTTTACTAAAGTCTGTTGACGAACGCCCGTGTTTCCTGCGCTTGATTCCCTCACCGCATCCACACTCAACACCTGACAGTGAGGAAGATGGTTTGGGAGGCAAAGAAATGTCCAACAGCCACAGTTGGAAAATTACAGGACTTGGTTGCATTTTGGGCTCACCAAGTCTCCAAATCTACAATTAGACGCCATCTCCATGCCAATAGCCTATTTGGAAGGGTTGCCATAAAAAAGCCTTTATTGAGAGCAACCAACAAATGTAAATGCCTGGAGTTTGCTAAACGCCATTGGCACTTGGATTGGAACCGGGTGCTATGGTCAGATGAGACAAAAATAGAGCTCTTTGGCCACACACACCAGGTGGGTTTGGCCTCGAAAGAAGGATGGATATGCAGAAAAGAACCTCATACCTACTACAATATGGTGATGGATCTTTTATGTTTTGGTGCTATTTTGCTTCCGCTGGCCCTGGGGCCCTTGTTAAGGTCAATGACATCATAAACCAGGACATTTCAGCCATAAACCTGGTTGCCTCTGCCAGGAGGCTGAAGCTTGGCCGCAAGTGGATTTTCCAGCAAGACAATGACACCAAGCACACAACAAAATCTACAAAAAAAGGTAATTGGTAAATAAACAAGTCTCCGGACTTGAACAACATTGAAAACCTGTGGTTTGAATTGAAGAGGGAAGTCCGTAAGTGCAGGCCAAAGGATATCAAGGATCTGGAAATATTCTGTATGGAGGAATGGTCTAAGAGCTCCAATCTCATAAAACATTATAAAAAAAGGCTGTGCTGTTATCCTTTCAAGGGGAGGGTGCACATAATATTGAAAACAGGGGTGGCAATAATTTTGACACCTATTTTTATTTTCTTATTACTTGTTTGCATACAATATAGCTCAGTATTTGTACTGAACAAAAATATAAATGCAACATGTAAAGTGTTGGTCCCATTTTTCATGAGCTGAAATAAAAGATCCCAGAAATGTTCCATACTCACAAAAAGCTTATTTCTTTCCAATTTTGTGCACAAATTTGTTTACATCCCTGTTAGTGAGCATTTCTCCTTTGCCAAAATAATCCATCCACCTGACAGGTGTGGCATATCAAGAAGCTGATTAAACAGCATGATCATTACACAGGTGCCCCTTGTGCTGGGGACAATAAACGGCCACTCTAAAATGTGCAGGTTTGTCACACAACACAACGCCACAGAAGTCTCAAGTTTTGAGGGAGCGTGCAGTTGGCATGCTGACTGCAGGAATGTCCACCAGAGCTGTTGCCAGATAATTTAATCTTAATTTATCTTCCATAAACCACTTCCAATGTCATTTTAGAGAATTTGGCAATGCGTCCAACTGGCCTCACAACCGCAGACCACGTGTAACCACGCCAGCCCAGTACCTCCACATCCGGCTCCTTCACCTGCAGGATCGTCTAAGACCAGCCACCTGGACAGCTGATGAAACTGTGGGTTTTCACAACCGAAGAATTTCTGCACAAACTGTCAGAAACCATCTCAGGGAAGCTCATCTGCATGCTCGTTGTCCTCACTAGGGTCTTGACTTGACTGCAGTTTGGCGTCGTAACCGACTTCAGTAGGCAAATGCTCACCTTCGATGGCCACTGGCACCCTGGAGAAGTGTGCTCTTCACGGATTAATCCCGGTTTCAACTCTACCGTTGTGTGGGCGAGCGGTTTGCTGATGTCAACGTTGTGAACAGTGCCCCGTCGTGGCGGTGGGGTTATGATGTGGGCGTGCATAAGCTACGGACAACGAACACAATTGCATTATATATGGCAATTTGAATGCACAGAGATACCGTGACGAGATCCTGAGGCCCATTGTCGTTCCATTAATCCGCTGCCATCACCTCATGTTTTAGCATGATAATGCACGTCACCATGTTACAAGGATCTCTACACAATTCCTGGAAGCTGAAAATGTCCCAGGTCTTCCATGGCCTGCATACTCACCAGACATGTCACTCATTGAGCATGTTTGGGATGCCCTGGATGGACGTGTATCGACAGCATGTTCCAGTTCCCACCAATATCCAGCAACTTCGCACAGCCATTGAAGAGGAGAGGAACAACATTCCACAGGCCACAATCAACAGCTTGATCAACTGTATGCGAAGGAGATGTTGCGCTGCATGAGGCAAATGGTGGTCACACCAGATACTGACTTGTTTTCTGATCCACGCACCATTTTTTTTTTAAGGTGTCTGTGACCAACAGATGCATATCTGTATTCCCAGTCATGTGAAATCCATAGATTAGGGCCTAATTAATTCATTTCAATTGACTGATTTCCTTATATGAACTGTAACTCAGTAAAATATTTTAAATTGTTGCATGTTGCATTTATATTTTTGCTCAGTGTAGTTCTGGAATTTGTCTCCCGGGAAAGATCTAAAAGCACACAAGGAGAGACGAGACAAAACTAGCCAGTTATAAAATATTGTGTCGTGTAAGACAGCTGAGCTGACAGAAGACCGCAGGCATTCAACTCGCAGTAGTTGATATTGTTTCCACGTTGAAACTAAGTTGCAAGCTACTTTCGTAGCAAGGTGTTGTAGAATGAGTGTCTTATGAAACACATTCTATCTTGCCATAACTGATTTGACAGAGAAATATCAGCTAGATTGGATTGCTTCAGCTATCAAGCGGTCAGCTTGGCTAAACACAAGGTCAGCGCAGGCTTTAGCCTACACATAGAACTAAGGTTTGAACCTCTTGGCGTAACAGTTAAGGTGTTGGCTTGACAGTCACTGGACCAGGGCTTGAGTCCTGGTCGGGGTGACCTCCCAAATGTTCTACAATATACTTCCATGGTTGGTTTCATTGACTCTCCCTTCTAACTGACCCTAATTGACCCTTTTTTAGCTACAACATCTGAGTCCGTTGGAGAGGATCAGCTTGAGCAAAGTGAGGTATAGAATCACTGATCTACAAATAGTATTCCCTGCCGAATAAAAGGCTTTGTACAATTAAGATTCACAGAGCTACGCCTCCCCTGGTTTAGGAGATCCCCCCACCAAACACACATGCACAACCAGACAATGATTGATTGATTGATTGATTGGAGACAGCTTGTGTCAATTAAATATAATTTCTTAGGATTTTCTACATGAAGCAAACCTAGTGGATAATGCTGGCAATACCGGTAAAAGCAAAGTGGAAAAAAAAAATACAAAATAAAACATGACCCTAGTCAGGTTCTGTTTCTATGGTAGCCCAACTCCCCCATGGATGTCAGAGGTCAGGTGTGTTCCCCATCTCCACCACCACCACCCCAGAACAAACACCACCCATCCTCCTCTCCTCTTCCTATGCTCAGATCTCTAAGGAAACAAACACATTCCCAGTGTGTGTGTGTGTTGCACATTGCCCTGCTCTGAGGCAACACATGGATTTCTACTAAGATCAGAGAGGTCAACAGCATTTCCTCATACACACATGCACTCACGCACTCACTCAAGCCATCGTCACCACTGCTGTCGCCACAGCTGTCTGGTGAGAGGGGAGCCGCTACCAGGAGAGCTTGAGACCCTGTTCGGGAAGAGCCGACCACACAACCCTGAGCTGTGTGCGTGCGGATGACTTTGGATGGATTGCGTTACTAATCCAACTTCTACCCTCTCTTCAGCGGAACCAACCGGGCCCAGACAAGATGCCATGGCCAAGACGACTACGAATACCCTCTTGTTGAGCCAAGGGTTCTGTATTTTGTTGTGTGTTGTTTGTAGTATATTGTAACCTCTTTTTAAGAATAAAAAAAAAAGAACTATTCATTCTGACTGTCTCCTGCCTGTGTCTGTGGTTATGGGATCCTAAAGAACCTTGTTTTTTGACAAACACACACGGTTGCTCATGTAACGGAGTTAAGAACGTACGGTACCGTAAACTCACTCCACAGCTAGCTTGAAATGTTGCAGATGGAGCCATCTAATTGGTACCTTTTGGGTGGCTCAACCCGTTGGAATGTTGTCAAGGAGGACGGTCACGTGTGTTAGCAAAGCAGAGGTCCCAAGTTCGAGCCAGGTATGAGCCGAATCAGGGGGGAAGTGGTACTCGCTAAGCAAGCAATGAGATGTCTGTAACACTCGTGCACACACAGATTTACTGTACTGATAATTGTGATTATTCCTTGCCTATACAATGACTCATGTTTAATTGAGAGAGCGGGGGAGATTAAATGAAACACAGAATATACCCCCCCCCCCCACACACACACACACACACACACACAGAGCGAAAGAAAGAGAGAGAGAGAGGGGGAGAGAGAGAGAGAGAGATAGAAAGAGACAGCCACTGACACCCATCCTAAGGCAAGACAGAGAGAGGGGAGAGAGAGAGAGTTAGTGAGAGTGTGGAACTGAAGGAGAGCACTCTACTAACGGGTTTTCCCTTCTCCCTCTCTCTCTAGCTATTTGACTTGCACTAACCCGTGGCCAGAATGAGCTCACGCTCGCCACTCAGCGCGGGCAGCATCCCCACACCAGACCCGTCTCTTGCGCCTCGGAACATCAGCTCTGTGAGCACGCATCGCCTGATGGAGCTGCCGCCGGCGTCCACCTCGGTAGGCTGGTTGACCGATAAGTTATCTATTTCACTTAAGTTATTTATCGTTTATTTGGTTATTCTCTGTGTCAGAATAGAACATGTTACGTTACAGCCTTATTTTGTTACGTTACAGCCACATGTTACGTTACAGCCACATTTTGTTACGTTACAGCCTTATTCTAAAATGGATTAAATCGTTTTTTTCCCTCATCAATCTACACACAATACCCCATAATGAGAACGCAAAAACAGGTTTTAAGAAATGTTTGCCAATGTATTCAAAATAAAAAACGGAACTATCACATTTACATAAGTATTCCGACCCTTACTCAGTACTTTGTTGAAGCACCTTTGGCAGAGATTACACCCTCGAGTCTTCTTGGGTATGACGCTACAAGCTTGGCACACCTGAATTTGTGGAGTTTCTCCCATTCTTCTCTGCAGATCCTCTCAAGCTCTGTCAGGTTGGCTGGGGAGCATCGCTGCACAGCTATTTTCAGGCTCTGGCTGGGCCACTCAAGGACATTCAGAGACTTGTCCTTGGCTGTGTGCTTAGGGTCGTTGTCCTGTTGGAAGGTGAACCTTCACTCCATTCTGAGGACCTGAGTGCCCTGGAGCAGGTTTTCATCAAGGATCTCTCTGTACTTTGCTCCGTTAATCTTTCCCTCGATCCTGACTAGTCTCCCAGTCCCTGCCACTGAAAAACATCCCCACAGCATGATGCTGCCACCACCATGCTTCACCATGCTACTCATGTGGGCATCATTACAAATCTCTTCTGCACGCCTGAACCACTTGTCCACCGCAGGAGCGTTGGTCTGGCTCCAGGTCCACGGAGCCAGGGCTGGTTGATAACCCAGAACACACTGGAAGGGAGTCAGCCCGGTGGAGGAGTGACGCAATGAATTCTGGGCGTACTCCGCCCAGGGAAGGAATCGGGCCCACTACCCCTGCTGGCCCTGGCAGTGACTCCTCAGGAACCTCCACAGCTCCTGATTCATCCTCTCCACCTGCCCGTTAGACTAAGGCCAGTACCCAGAAGTGAGGCTGACCGTGACCCCCAGCTTCTCTATGAAGGCTTTCCATACCCGTAAGAGGAAAGGCGATAGAGCTAAAGTTCTTGATGAAACGGCGGTAGAAGTTGGCAAACCCCAAAAAACGTTGTAACCCCTTTATGGTGGTTGGGACTGGCCATGACCTGACAGCATCTACTTTCTTACCATCCATCATCACTCCTTGCGGGCCGATCTGGTAACCCAGAAAGGAGACAGCTTCCTGATGGAATTGGCACCTCTCTGTATTGACATATACAGTGCTATGAAAGTATTTGCCCCCTTTCTAATTTTCTCTACTTTTGCATATTTGTGATACTGAATGTTATCAGATCTTCAACCAAAACCGAATATTAGATAAAGGGAACATAAGTGAACAAATAACACAACAATTAAATATTTATTTCATTTATTTCATAAACAAAGTTATGCAACACCCAATTCCCCTGTGTGAAAAAAGTAATGGCCCCCTTACACTCAATAACTGGTTGTGCCACCTTTAGCTGCAATGACTCCAACCAAATGCTTCCTGTAGTTGTTGATCAGTCTCTCACGTCGCTGTGGAGAAATTTTGTCTCACTCTTCCATGCAGAACTGCTTTAACTCAGTGACGTGTGGGTTTTCAAGCATGAACTGCTCGTTTCAAGTCCTGCCACAACATCTCAATTGGGATTAGGTCTGGACTTTGACTAGGCCATTCCAAAACATCCAATTTGTTGCTTTTTAGCAATTTTCATGTAGACTTGATTGTGTGTTTTGGATTATTGTCTTGCTGCATGACCCAGCTGCGCTTCAGCTTCAGCTCACAGACGGATGGTCTGACATTCTCCTGTATAATTCTCTGATACAGAGCAGAATTCATGGTTCCTTCTATTAAGGCAAGTTGTCCAGGTCCTGAGGCAGCAAAGCATCCCCAAACCATCACACCACCACCACCATGCTTGACCTTTGGTATGATGTTCTTACTGTGGAATGCAGTTTGGTTTTTGCCAGGCATAATGGGACCCATCTCGTCCAAAAAGTTTAGCAGTATGCTTAGGGTCATTGTCCGGCTGGAAGGTGAACCTCCGTCCCAGTCTCAAATATCTGGAAGACTGAAACAGGTTTCCCTCAAGAATTTCCCTGTATTTAGCGCCATCCATCATTCCTTCAATTCTGACCAGTTTCCCAGTCCCTGCAGATGAAAAACATCCCCACAGCATGATGCTGCCGCAACCATGTTTCACTGTGGGGGTGGTGTTCTCGGGGTGATGAGAGGTGTTGGGTTTGCGCCAGACATAGCGTTTTCCTTGATGGCCAAAAAGCTCAATTTTAGTCTCATCTGACCAGAGTACCTTCTTCCATATGTTTGGGGAGTCTCCCACATGCCTTTTGGCGAACACCAAACGTGTTTGCTTATTCTTTTCTTTAAGCAATGGCTTTTTTCTGGCCACTCTTCCGTAAAGCCCATCTCTGTGGAGTGTACGGCTTAAAGGGGTCCTATGGACAGATACTCCAATCTCCGCTGTAGAGATTTGCAGCTCCTTCAGGGTTATCTTTGGTCTCTTTGTTGCCTCTCTGATTAATGCCCTCCTTGCCTGGTCCATGAGTTTTGGTGGGCGGCCCTCTCTTGGCAGGTTTGTTGTGGTGCCATATTCTTTCTATTTTTTAATAATGGATTAAATGGTGCTCCGTGGGATGTTCAAAGTTTCAGATATTTTTTTATAACCCAACCCTGATCTGTACTTCTCCACAACTTTGTCCCTGACCTGTTTGGAGAGCTCCCTGGTCTTCATGGTGCAGCTTGCTTGGTGGTGCCCCTTGATTAGTGGTGTTGCAGACTCTGGGGCCTTTCAGAACAGGTGTATATATACTGAGATTATGTGACACTTAGATTGCACACATGTGGACTTTATTTAACTAATTATGTGACTTCTGAAGGTAATTGGTTGCACCAGATCTTATTTAGGGGCTTCATAGCAAAGGTTGTGAATACATATGTACGCACCACTTTTCCGTTATTTATTGTTTCGAATTTTTTGAAACAAGTTATGTTTTTAATTTCACTTCACCAATTTGGACTATTTTGTGTATGTCAATTACATGAAATCCAAATAAAAATCCATTTAAATTACAGGTTGTAATGCAAAAAAATAGGAAAAACACCAAGGGGGATGAATACTTTTGCAAGGCACTGTATGTCCATTATAAAGTGCTGCTCTGCCTTCTTAACAACACTATCGCATCTGGACTACTGTCCAGTCGTGTGGTCAGGTGCCACAAAGAGGGACTTAGGAAAATTACAATTGGCTCAGAACAGGGCAGCATGGCTGGCCCTTAACTGTACGGAGAGCTAACATTAATATGCATGTCAATCTCTCATGACTCAAAGTAGAGGAGAGATTGACTTCATCACTGCTTGTTTTTGTAAGAAGTGTTGACATGCTGAATGCACCAAGCTGTCTGTTTAAACTACTAGCACACAGCTCGGACACCCATGCATACCCCAAAAGACATGCCACCAGAGGTTCCTCTTGTCCAGGTGGGAAAGGGAAGTGTGGATTGCAATAGAGATTGCATCATCTGTGGATCTGTTGGGGCGGTATGCAAATTGGAGTGGGTCTAGGGTTTCTGGGATAATGGTGTTGATGTGAGCCATGACCAGCCTTTCAAAGCACTTCATGGCTACAGATGTGAGTGCTACAGGTCGGTAGTCATTTAGGCAGGTTATCTTAGTGCCCTTGGGCACAGGGACTATGGTGGTCTGCTTGAAACATGTTGGTATTACAGAGTCAGTCAGCGACATGTTGAAAATGTCAGTGAAGACACTTGCCAGTTGGTCAGCACATGCTCGGAGTACACGTCCTGGTAATCCGTCTGGCCCTGCGGCCTTGTGAATGTTGACCTGCTTAAAAGTTTTACTCACATCGGCTACGGAGAGCGTGATCACATAGTCATCCGGAACAGCTTGTGCTCTCATGCATGCTTCATTGTTGCTTGCCTCGAAGCGAGCATAGTAATTTAGCTCATCTGGTAGGCTTGTGTCACTGGGCAGCTCGCGGCTGTGCTTCCCTTTGTAGTCTGTAATAGGTTTCAAGCCCTGCCACATCCGACGAGCGTCAGAGCCTGTGTAGTACGATTCAATCTTAGTCCTGTATTGACTCTTTGCCTGTTTGATGGTTCGTCGGAGGGCATAGCGGGATTTCTTATAAGCATCCGGGTTAGAGTCCCGCTCCTTGAAAGCGGCAGCTCTACCCTTTAGCTCAGTGCGGATGTTGCCTGTAATCTATGGCTTCTGGTATGTACGTACGGACACTGTGGGGATGACGTCATCGATGCACTTATTGATGAAGCCAGTGGCTGATGTGGCGTACTCCTCAATGCTATCTGAAGAATCCCGGAACATATTCCAGTCTGTGCTAGCAAAACAGTCCTGTAGCTTAGCATTTGCGTCATCTGACCACTTTTTTATTAACCGAGTCACTGGTGCTTCCTGCTTTTGCTTATAAGCAGGAATCAGGAGGATAGAGTTATGGTCAGATTTGCCAAATGGAGGGCGAGGGAGAGCTTTGTATGCGTCTCTGTGTGTGGAGTAAAGGTGGTCTAGAGATTTTTTCCCTCTGGATGCACATTTAACATGCTGGTAGAAATTAGGTAGAACGGATTTAAGTTTCCCTGCATTAAAGTCCCCAGCAACTAGGAGCGCTGCCTCTGGATGAGCGTTTTCCTGTTTACTTATGGCCTTATACAGCTCATTGAGTGCAGTCTTAGTGCCAGCATTGGTTTGTGGTGGTATATAGACAGCTATGGAAAATATAGAAGATAACTCTCATGGTAAATAGTGTAGTCTACAGCTTATCATGAGATACTCTACCTCAGGCGAGCAAAACCTTGAGACTTCCTTAGTATTCGATTTTTTGAACCAGCTGTTGTTTACAAATATACACAGACCGCCACCCCTTGTCTTACCGGAGTCAGCCATTCTATCCTGACGATGTAGCGTATATCCCGCCAGCTGTATGTTATCAATGTCGTCGTTCAGCCACGACTCGGTGAAACATAAGATATTACAGTTTTTAATGTCCCGTTGGTAGGATAACCGTAATCTTAGGTCGTCTACCTTATTTTCAAATGATTGAACATTGGCTAATAGGATTGATGGAAGAGGCAGTTTGCTCGCTCGCCGTCGGATCCTTACAAGGCACCCCGACCTACGTCCACGATATCTCCGTCTCTTTCTCATGCGAATGACAGGGATTTGGGCCTTGTCGGGTGTCTGTAGGATATCCTTCGCGTCCGACTCGTTGAAGAAAAGATCTTCGTCCAATACGAGGTGAGTATTCGCTGTCCTGATATCCAGAAGCTCTTTTTGGTCATAACAGACAGTGGCAGAAACATTATGTACAGAATAAATTACAAATAACGCCAAAAAACACACATAATAGCAGAATTGGTTAGAGGGCTGTAAAACGGCAGCCATCTACTCTACCCTCGAGTGCCCTCCATGCCACAGCTCTCCCCTCGGCTCGTTCTTTTTCAGCCAAGGGAGGGAGACAAATTGCCAGTCGCCACCAAGTGCGGTCACCAATTTCCAGTGTCACTACACTGTCTCTTTAAATAAAACACCTCTGTAGCAACCAGGCGTCTTGCCAAGGGCACAGAGCAAAAATACTATGAAAGAGCAACTCGTTCTGCCACCACTAGTGGGAGCCCATGCACCACTGATGAGCAAGAGTCAGCCTCCACCGTGGGCTGCTCGCCAAGAGAGTAGACAACTGGTGCGCATGTGCAATCTCGCCTGGGGTCCTATCCATAGTTACCAAGGGCTACAGACTGCAGTTTGCTCTGAGACCTCCTGCCTTCAACGGCATTCTGGAATCAGCTGCGACCGGCAACTCAGCACACATACAAGAGCAGGAAATCTCCTCTTTTAAGCTAAAGGGCTATCAGAGTGATACCAGAGGAAGAAAGCCATCTCAGCTTCTAATCCTGGTACTTTCTGGTTCCCAAAGGGTGGTGGGGGGGTGGGATGCGCCCCATTCTGGACCTTCGGGTCTATCTGAGGAAGTTAATGTTTTGCGTGCTTATACCGAACGTACTGTCCCGTTCCATTCGTCCAGTCGACTGGTTCAAGTTATTTATCAGAAATTGACAAAGAGAAAAAAATAGAACAATAATGTAAATGTGCATGTACGATTACTAACCCCTTCTTCTCATTCCTCCATCTCCTTCCCTCTCTCTCTCCCCATCCCTGTATCCTCTACCTCCACTCCTCTCCCTTACTCTCTCTTTCCCTCTCCTCTCTCCCACTCTCTCTCCTCCACCCTTCTCTCTCTCTCTCTCTCCCCCGTACCTCCCTCCGTCTCTCTCTCTAGGAGTAAGAGGTTGCGTACTACGGCCAACATGTTCATTATTAACCTGGCGTTAACAGACTTCCTCATGTGTGTGACTCAGACCCCCATCTTCTTCATCAACAGCATGCACAACAGGTGGATCTTTGGAGAAAAAGGTAACCATATAAATAGGATTATGAAGATAACACCTTGGAAGAGAAGGGCAAATGACTTCCTAGAGGTTTAATGACAACTAATGAAGTCCTTCCATTCCTGGAGATTCGACCGTTACTTTGTTTGGAGTTCTCTCTCTCTCTCTCTCTCTCTCTCTCTCTCTCTCTCTCTCTCTCTCTCTCTCTCTCTCTCTCTCTCTCTCTCTCTCTCTCTCTCTCTCTCTCTCTCTCTGACAGTGTACTGATGCTAAATAATAGGCCTTTCTACTCTTCCTCCTGAATTAAATCAATAATAAGCTGTATTGTGTTCCTTTGATGAACTTCATGCTTAAAGCTGACTAGAAGAGGATTGTTTTTTCCCTTGGAAGTCATTGCACATCATTGGATGCATGATAGAACATAAGAGTATGTACTGCAATTTTTCACGATGCTGGATGCTCCTTGTCTGAAGACTCCTACGGAATTTAATTTGGCTGCTTTGTCTATCGCTACATACATGCAGTCTGAGCCTACCAGCGCAGAAGTTGTAAAAACAAGTAATCGGCGATTGGATCGTCTCTAATCATCACTAAGCTCGGGGCCCTGGGTCTGAACCCCACCCTATGCAACTGGGTTCTGGACTTCCTGACAGGCCGACCCCAGGTGGTGAAGGTAGGCAACAACACCTCCGCCACGCTGATCCTCAACACGGGGGCCCCACAGGGGTGCGTGCTCAGCCCCCTCCTGTACTCCCTGTTCACCCATGCATGTCTCCAACTCAATCATCACGTTTGCTGATGACAACAGTGGTAGGCCTGATTACCAATAACGACAAGACAGCCTACAGGGAGGAGGTGAGATCCCTGGTGGAGTGGTGCCAGGAAAATAACTTCTCCCTCAACGTCAACAAAATGAAGGAGCTGATCGTGGACTTCAAGAGACCGCAGAGAGAGCACGCCCCCATCCACATCGGTGGCTGATGACCCGAAATGGTCCATTCACACAGACAGTGTGGTGAAGAAGGTGCAACTGTGCCTCTTCAACCTCAGGATGCTGATGAAATTCGGCTTGGCCCCTAAGACCCTCATGAACTTCTACAGATTGAGAGCATCCTGTCGGGCAGTATCACCGCCTGGTATGGCAATTGCACCATCTGCAACCGCAGGGCTCTCTAGAGGGTGGTGCGGTCAGCCCAACGCATCACCGGAGTCACACTGCATGTCTTCCAGGACATCTACAGCACCTGGTGTCACAGGAAGGCCAAGAAGTTCATCAAGGACCGGGATTCAGCCGATAACATTGAGGAGTTTACCACAACATCCACGGGCTTCATCAACAAGTGCATAGACGATGTTGTCCTCACAGTGACTATAAGAATGTATCCCAACCAAAAACCATGGATCACAGGCAACAACCATGCTGGGCTAAAGGCTAGAGCTACCGCTTACAATGAATGGGACATGGACATGGACGCATACAAGAAATCCCGCTATGACCTCCGACGAGACATCAAACATGCAAAAGGACAATAAAGGAGGACGGTAGAATCCTATTACACCAGCTACAATACTCGTCGTATGTGGCAGGACTTGCAGACGATAACGGATTACAAAGGGAAACCCAGCCATGAGCTGCCCAGAGATGCAGAACTCCCAAACGACTATCTTGCACTGACTACCAGCACTCACTAGACTTTATATACACACCATATACACACTCACTCACACACACTACACTGTCACTCCAACACAAATCCCTCACACATTCAAACACTACGTACGTACGCACACACACATAACACACACACGCATACCGACACAACACAAACATACATACACACACGCACACTCACACAAACACACACTTGTACACTCATCATTTGCTGATGCTACTCTGTTCTTTATTTTACTCTCATTATCTATCCTGATGCCTAGTCACTTTACCCTGCCTTCATGCACATATCTACCTCACGTACCTTGTACTGCTGCACATTGATCTTTTATTTGTCTTGTGTTAGTTACTATTTTTTCGTAAGCAAGCATTTCACTGTAAAGTCTACACCAGTTGTATTTGGCACGTGATAAATACAATTTGATTCTGATTTGATTTGTGTTAGTACCTCTAGGGCAATTCAGACTGGTGATTGAGGAAATGTTTACTGAAAAACGTGTTTGTTTTCTTTTATCGTGTTTCATAATTCTTTTGCATTTCATATTTGTATTTATTGTGTGTATTTTTGTAATTACAGGGCTCCTTTGTAAAAGATACCTTTGTCTCATCATGACTTCCTGTCAAAATAAAAGTTTAATAAATAACCCAGCTCTCATTTAGGATTGCACATTCAACAAATCACCAGCAGAGGGAGTTCCCTTTGCATCCATTCACTGTGTTGGTGGTGCTCATAACATTTACCATAACTTCAAAAGCGGCAGAGAGCCCAATCTGGATATTTGATGTGTTTGTAGAGTATAGTATATGTTTTTGAGATATTTACACACACACACACACACACACATTCCCATGATGCTGGGTGCTGTGCTGACAGATTGTTGTTAATACAAGGGGGTGAGATGTAGATGGTTATAACACACTCAGGCAATAATGAGTGTGTATGTCATTCATCCTCGCTTCGCCCTGTTACAGCTCTGTGTGCGTGCATTCGTGCGGGTGTGCATGCGTGTATGTGTGTGTGTTTCTGTGGGTGTGCTGTTCTCATGCATTATGACTATGATAGAGTGATGTTTCTGGGGTAGGCAACAGGTCACCTTGATAACTGTTACTGTACTGATCACTGTTATTCTCCAGTCCGAGACGGCTACAAGGCCCTCCCCCGCCGTTCCCTTCGGCAAATCAGATCACGCCTCCATTGTGCTCCTCCCCGCCTCTTGGCAGAAATTAAAGCAGGAAGCACTGATAGTAAGGTCTGCGCAACATCGGTCGGAACATTCGGAATCCACTGGGATATGTTCCGAGTCGCCTCTGGGAATAACATCAACGACTACACTGACTCTGTCACTGGTTTCATCAGGAAGGGCCCTCTAAAGCCTTGTTCACACTGCAGGCCTTAATGCTCAAATCAGTTTTGGTTTTCTAATCCGTTTTGGAATACTGTCTTTCCAAACAGCAAGTTAAAAGTGGCCAAATTGGATTTGTGTGTGTTGAGACAGCAGTCATTTGCTGACATGGCTACCTTATTTGTCATAGTAACGACGGGTGTGTGCACAGTGGTTTAGGCTGATTGGTGATGGTGTTCGTGGTTCCTATCACTCAGAAGTTATGTAGCAAGGTAAGGTGACAACAATGCCTGCCATGAACGTTTCCCAGTTGCTTTTAAAGCCTCAAAGGATAAGATTATCCAACTTTCAAAATGAGTCCTTTTTGTCTAACCACAGCAGTCAACTAGCTAGCTAGGTAGCTGTTTAGATTTCTAGCACATTCACTAATTTGTTTGTGAACAATTAACAAGCTAGTTAGCTACCACATGTTCTTGTCAAACTGTCAACAGAGTAGCCAGCAAGCAACAAGATATGCCAAATAACAGCCTAAAAAAAACTTCAGGGCAAAGAAATTACATTTTACCATTCAGACACAAGTTGCATGGCCAGGAATCAGATTTGTATCTGACTTCAAATAACCTACGAAGGTGGTTTGAAATGTGGCTTGAAATATCCGATTCCATGTACTTTATGGCTGTTCAGACTGCAGGAAAAAGAATACATTCGAATCTGATATTATTTTGGAGGGGGATTTGAGTCATATCAAATTGCCAATGTGAACAAGGCTAAACTCAACTCTGGACCATGAAGCCAGTTCTACTGCATTTGTTCATTGCTCCCCTCTAATCAGGGATTTATTTAGACCTAGGACACCAGCAGACGTCTGAAGCATTGTTTTGTCAAACATCCACCTGATTGGTTTGGTATTGGTTTTGGTAGAAGACAAAAAGACTACCCTGCGCACGCGCTACGGCGTGTGCAATGTCATTTATAATAATTTGGCTGTTCTAAATTATTTTGACCAGCAGGTGCCACTAGTGTACAATGTGTTGATCAAAGCCTCGCGTAATGAAAGTATTTTCGACACAATTGGCTGGGGAAAAAATCTCCCTGTACTCCCTGTTTACTATGACTGTGTGGCTACGCACGACTCCAACTCAATCCTTAAGTTTACTGGTGACAAGACAGTGGTAGCCCTGATTACCAACAACGATGAGACAGCCTACAGGGAGGAGATTAGAGCCCTGGCGGAATGATGCCAGGAAAATAACCTCTCCCTCAATGTAAAAGGAGCTGATCGTGGACTACAGGAGACAGAGTAGGGATTATGCCCCCATCCATATTAACAGGGAATTGGCTTCATGGACCCTCTCCACTTCATAGTGGAGAGGGTCAAAATCTTCAAGTTTCTTGGTGTGCACGTCACTGAAGACCTGAAATGGTCCCACCATATTGACACTGGGATAAAGAAGGCGCATACGGCATGGCCCTTAAGAGCCTGAGAAACTTCTACAGATGCACCATTGAGATAATTTTTTCGGGCTCAACCAAATGGCTTTCCAGAGGGTGGTGCGGTCAGCCCAACGCATCACCGGGGGCACGCTGCATGCCCTGCAGGACATTTACAGCACTCAGTGTCAAATGAAGGCCAAGAAGATCATCAAGGACCTCAGACACCCGAGCCACAGTCTGTTCACTCTGTTACCTTCTAGCAGACAGAGACAGTACAGATGCATCAAAGCTGGGATGGAAAGACTGAAAAACAGCTTCTAACTCCAGGCCATCAGACTGTTGAACAGCCATCGCACCATCTACTGTAGTAAGAGACAAAGATAGACTCACTTACACAAAACACACACACACACACACACACACACACACAGACTCCTGTACTCACAAATACACTCACACACACGCATAAGCCCATACTCACAAACACACACACATATAAGCACACACTCACACACACAGCCAACACTGCTGTCCCACGTATATAGAGACATGAACCTCTACGGGATCGGTGTCCCGTATACGGGACGGTTGAGCGAACATGCGCTAATGTGATTAGCATGATTGTTGTAAGTAACAGCAAACTTTCCAGGACATGGACATGTCTTATATGGGCAGAAAGCTTAAATTCTTGTTAATCTAACTGCACTGTCCAATTTACAGTAGCTATTACAGTGAAAAAATACCATGCTATTGTTTGAGGAGTGCACAACAACAAAACACTATATTCAAATGTAGGGAACTGGGTTTTACAGTTTGAACCCCTGTTGTCTCTGGCTTCACACCCACCCCGCCCGGCCATCTAGATGTGTGAAAGTTAAGCTAATGATCCATCATGTATGACATTCCTGGGAGTGTGTAAACTTACATTTTGTATTACCATATCATTTTTGTATGTTCTCTATAGGTATGTACTTGAAAATGTATCAATTGACCAATTCGGCACATTTGGGCAGACTTGATACAAAATAGTCCAGTATTGCAATGCATCACTGGATCAATCTGAAACTTTGCACACACACTGCTGCCATCAACTGGCCAAAATCTAAATTGTGCCTAAACTGCAATATTATATTGTGGCCTTTCTCTTGCATTTCAAATATGTTTTTTTTTGTTTATATTATCTTTTACCAGATCTAATGTGTTATATTCTCCTACATTAATTTCAAATTTCCACAAACTTCAAAGTGTTTCCTTTCAAATGGTATCAAGAATATGCATATCCTTGCTTCAGGTCCTGAGCTACAGGCAGTTAGATTTGAGTATGTCATTTTAGGCAAAAACTGAAGAGTAATGTTATTTGAGTAATCAAGGTGACAGACAGTGACACATTCAATACCGCCTTGCACACTCTTGCCTGCATCTAGCTGATCATTAGTCCAACAGTGGCAAACAAGAGTTTCTATTGGACAAATTCAGTTATGTTTATCCCAGTTTCGTTCCGTTTGCTTCCGTTTAAGATTTTTTTTTCAACAGTATCAGTGGAATGAATACACCCCTGATCACACGCAAACACAGTTCACATTCATAGCAGCCACATCATTGTATAATTCCTTCTCACGTACGCTCTCTCGTCCTCTAACGTTTTTCCCCTTCGCTTGTGGACTTCAGTGCACAATAATAATAATATGCCATTTAGCAGACGCTTTTATCCAAAGCGACATACAGTCATGTGCGCATAAATTTTTACATATGGGTGATCCCGGGGATCGAACCCACTACCCTGGCGTTACAAGCGCCATGCTCTACCAATTGAGCTACAGAGGACCACAACACATCAGCTGTCTGTGACCAGGCAAAAAAAAACGTTACAAACCAAACCTTTGTGTCGTAACCGCTAACTGCTACACACAGCCTAGATCGTTGTCACCATAGCTAACGTCATAGTCAACATAGCTACTAGAACTAACGCATTAGTAAACCCGCTACAATTATGCAGTTTCGCAGTTACAGTGGCAATAAATTCATATAACCAAAAGCTTACCTTGACTTGGAAGAGTTCCAGTGTTGGATAGTCATAGCCAGCTAGCTAACATAGCATCCCTCTCTGTTTGAGCCGGGTGTTTGAGTAAGCTAAACTAGCTAGCTGGATTCGCTAGCTAAGTAAGTGAACATGAAAGAGGGAAAAAATACAACAAAATATAGCTAGCTCTCTCTCTCTCTTTTGCTTCTCCTTCATTTTTTAAGAAATTGATTTGTTCTTTCTCTCTCTTTGAGTCAACTACTCACCACATTTTATGCAATGCAGTGCTAGCTGTAGCTTATGCTTTCAGTACTAGATTCATTCTCTGATCCTTTGATTGGATGGACAACATGTCAGTTCAGGCTGCAAGAGCTCTGATAGGTTGGAGGATGTCCTCCGGAAGTTGTCATAATTACTGTGTAAGCCTATGGAAGGGAGTGAGAACCGTGAGCCTCCTAGGTTTTGTATTGAAGTCAATGTACCCAGAGGAGGACGGAAACTAGCTGTCCTCGGGCTACACCATGGTGGTACCCTACAGAGTTCTGTTGAGGCTACTGTAGACCTTATTGCAAAACAGTGTGTTTTAATCAATTATTTGGTGACGTGAATATATTTAGTATAGTTTTATCTAAAAACGATAACTGTTTTAATGTTCCACTATTTACATTTTTATGAAATTCACTGAGGAGGATGGTCCTCCCCTTCTTCCTCTGAGCAGCCTTCACTGGTTCCTACCCACCGTGTACATCAACACCCGGGTCAAGCCACCCATGATTGTCCAGCCTAGTAGTCCTGACCCTTCTCTATTTCACCTAGGTGGTGTAGGGATTTTGGACAATCATTTACGGTGACCTGATTTAAATTTTTTGGGCGAGAGAGAATCCTCTGGGCGTTTTCTGGGCATGTGAGTTATGTTATTTACAGTGACATAGGCCTACCTTCACAATGTCATAACCCGTCGTGGATGTGGTGGAGGAGTCAAGCGCAGGAAGCAGAGGTTTAGTCCAACAAGACTTTTAATAGTCTTAAAAGCAAGATAACAAACCCCGACCTCGATAACACGAAGTGGCGAGGGAAAATTACGCACACGCGTAAAACACTAAACATGGAAAAATGACACGGAAAACAAACACGTATCATATACAAAGTGGCAATGGAAAACAACACACAAATACCCTCGATTACAACACGGAACTTATAAGACACGTAATCAACTCTCAAACAGACACAGGTGTGACAGACAGACAAAAGCAATCAAACTCAGAAACATAGAGCGGTGGCAGCTAGTACTCCGGGGACGGCGAACGCCGAAGCCTGCCCGAACCAGGAGGAGGAGCAGCCTCGGCCGAAACCGTGACAGTACCCCCCCCTTGACGAGCCGCGCGCCGACCCCGGCCTCGGGGACGGCCAGGAGGACGCGGACCCGGGCGCGTGGGATGCCCATGTTGAAACTCAGTCAGGAGGGATGGGTCGAGTATATCCCTCCTGGGCACCCAGCACCGTTCCTCCGGACCGTACCCCTCCCACTCCACGAGATACTGGAGACCACTCCTCCGGCGCCTCGAGTCCAAGATGGTCCGGACCCTGTACGCCGGGGCCCCCTCGATGTCCAAAGGGGGCGGAGGGGTCTCTCCTATCTCATCTTCTTGGAGTGGGCCAGCTACCACCGGCCTGAGAAGAGACACATGGAACGAGGGGTTAATATTTTTATACTCAATTGGCAGTTGTAACCTGTAACACACCTCGTTCAATCTTCTCAGGACTTTGAAGGGCCCCACAAACCGCCGACCCAGCTTCCGGCAGGGCAGGCGGAGGGGCAGGTTTCCGAGTCGAGAGCCAGACTCGATCTCCCGGTGCGTACACCGGTCCCTCACTGCGGTGGCGATCGGCGCTCGCCTTTTGGTGACGGATGGCACGCTGCAGATGGACATGGGCAGCGTCCCCACGTCTCTTCCGAGCGCCCGAATCCACTCGTCCACCGCAGGGGCCTCGATCTGGCTCTCGTGCCACGGTGCCAGGACCGGCTGATAACCTAAAACACACTGGAAAGGTGTTAAGTTGGTGGAGGAGTGGCGGAGAGAGTTCTGGGCCATCTCTGCCCAGGGGATGAACCTCGACCACTCCTCCGGCCCGGTCCCGGCAATAGGACCTCAAAAACCTACCCACATCCTGGTTGACACGTTCCACCTGCCCATTACTCTCTGGGTGGTACCCCGAGGTAAGGCTTACCGAGACCCCCCAACCGTTCCATGAACGCTCCCCAAACTCTGGAAGTGAACTGGGGACCTCGGTCAGACACAATATCCTCGGGGACCCCATAGTGCCGGGAACACATGGGTAAAGAGGGCCTCAGCGGTTTGTAGGGCAGTAGGGAGACCCGGCATGGGGAAGGAGACGACAGGCCTTAGAAAACCGATCCACAACGACCAATATGGTGGTATTCCCCTGGGAGGGGGGTAGGTCAGTTACGAAATCCACCGATAGGTGGGACCATGGTCGTTGTGGAACAGGCAGGGGATGTAGCTTACCCCTGGGCAAATGTCTAGGCGCCTTACACTGGGCACACACCGAGCAGGAGGAGACATAAAGCCTCACATCCCTAGCTAACGTTGGCCACCAGTATTTCATGCTAAGACAGTGCACTGTCCGGCCAATACCTGGATGTCCAGAGAGGGTGATGTATGAGCCCAATAAATAAGACGATCACGGACCTCGATCGGAGCGTGCGTCCGCCCCACAGGACACTCGGGGGAGTAGGGTCGGTACGCAGTGCCCGCTTCGATTTCCGTATCGACCTCCCCATACTACCGGAGCCACCAAACAAGATTCCGGCAATATGGAAGTAGGCTCGTTGGACCTCTCCTCCGTGTCATACCGCCGGGACAGGGCGTCTGCCTTACCATTCTGGGACCCTGGGATGTACAGTGGGGGAAAAAAGTATTTAGTCAGCCACCAATTGTGCAAGTTCTCCCACTTAAAAAGATGAGAGAGGCCAGTAATTTTCATCATAGGTACACGTCAACTATGACAGACAAAATGAGATTTTTTTTTCCAGAAAATCACATTGTAGGATTTTTAATGAATTTATTTGCAAATTATGGTGGAAAATAAGTATTTGGTCAATAACAAAAGTTTCTCAATACTTTGTTATATACCCTTTGTTGGCAATGACACAGGTCAAATGTTTTCTGTAAGTCTTCACAAGGTTTTCACACACTGTTGCTGGTATTTTGGCCCATTCCTCCATGCAGATCTCCTCTAGAGCAGTGATGTTTTGGGGCTGTCGCTGGGCAACACGGACTTTCAACTCCCTCCAAAGATTTTCTATGGGGTTGAGATCTGGAGACTGGCTAGACCACTCCAGGACCTTGAAATGCTTCTTACGAAGCCACTCCTTCGTTGCCCGGGCGGTGTGTTTGGGATCATTGTCATGCTGAAAGACCCAGCCACGTTTCATCTTCAATGCCCTTGCTGATGGAAGGAGGTTTTCACTCAAAATCTCACGATACATGGCCCCATTCATTCTTTCCTTTACACGGATCAGTCGTCCTGGTCCCTTTGCAGAAAAACAGCCCCAAAGCATGATGTTTCCACCCCCCATGCTTCACAGTAGGTATGGTGTTCTTTGGATGCAACTCAGCATTCTTTGTCCTCCAAACACGACGAGTTGAGTTTTTACCAAAAAAGTTATATTTAGGTTTCATCTGACCATATGACATTCTCCCAATCCTCTTCTGGATCATCCAAATGCACTCTAGCAAACTTCAGACGGGCCTGGACATGTACTGGCTTAGGCAGGGGGACACGTCTTGCACTCCAGGATTTGAGTCCCTGGCGGCGTAGTGTGTTACTGATGGTAGGCTTTGTTACTTTGGTCCCAGCTCTCTGCAGGTCATTCACTAGGTCCCCCCGTGTGGTTCTGGGATTTTTGCTCACCGTTCTTGTGATCATTTTGACCCCATGGGGTGAGATCTTGCGTGGAGCCCCAGATCGAGGGAGAGATTATCAGTGGTCTTGTATGTCTTCCATTTCCTAATAATTGCTCCCACAGTTGATTTCTTCAAACCAAGCTGCTTACCTATTGCAGATTCAGTCTTCCCAGCCTGGTGCAGGTTTACAATTTTGTTTCTGGTGTCATTTGACAGCTCTTTGGTCTTGGCCATAGTGGAGTTTGGAGTGTGACTGTTTGAGGTTGTGGACAGGTGTCTTTTATACTGATAACAAGTTCAAACAGGTGCCATTAATACAGGTAACGTGTGGGGGACAGAGGAGCCTCTTAAAGAAGAAGTTACAGGTCTGTGAGAGCCAGAAATCTTGCTTGTTTGTAGGTGACCAAATACTTATTTTCCACCATAATTTGCAAATAAATTCATTAAAAATTCCTACAATGTGATTTTCTGGATTTTTTTTCTCAATTTGTCTGTCATAGTTGACGTGTACCTATGATGAAAATTACAGGCCTCTCTCATCTTTTTAAGTGGGAGAAGTTGCACAATTGGTGGCTGACTAAATACTTTTTTCCCCACTGTATGTGATCTTAAAAACAAACCGGGTTAGGAACATATTCCACCTAGCCTGACGAGGGTTCAATCTCCTAGCTGCCCGGATGTACTCCAGGTTACGGTGATCAGTCAGAATGAGGAAAGGGTGTTGAGCTCCTGTTTGGAGATTTATCGCACAGGCCCCCTGTCTATGAGGAGGTAGCCGTGCCGCCCTCGATTTGCTAAACACGAGTGCTAAATCCTCATACTCGGGGGGAATGCGCAGTGCGGGCACTTGGTTCGGACTCTCTACCGAGGTCGCCCCTACGGAAACACCTAGACATTTCCCTACACACTGAGCAGACCACTCCATAAGAGCCCTCTGTTGCCACGCTATGGTAGGATCATGGGTGCTTAACCAGGGAAGGCCCAACACCACGGGGGTACGCAGGAGAGTCAATCAGATAAAACTGAATGATCTCCTCATGACCCCCCTGCGTCGTCATAGTCAGTGGTGCTGTGACCTCCCTGATCAGGCCCGACCCCAACGGCCGGCTGTCTAATGCGTGGACAGGAAATGGATTGTCTACCGGCCGAAGGGGAATCCTTAACCTACTACAAAATGCCCGATCAATAAAGTTCCCAGCTGCGCCTGAATCTACTAGCGCCTTATGCTGGGAATGAGGTGCCACCTGTGGAAACCTCACAGGAATACTCATGTGACCAACAGAGAGCTCTGGGTGAGTGGGGCGCCTACTCACCTGAAATGACTCCCCAGTGCGTGGCCTGTTGTCACCTCTCCCAGGAGACCCTCCCCAGCACCTGGCCGCAGTGTGTCCTCCACGACCGCAGGTGGTGCAGGGGATGGCCCCCTTGGGTTCCCTCTCCTCCTCTCTCTAGCGCCAGCACCCCTAGCTCCATGGGAATCGGCTCGGGGGTGCTGGAGGGTGGACTGGACGACCCCCACTCGGGACGTCCGCGGGTAGCCAGCAGGGTATCCAGACGGATGGAAATGTCCACCAACTGGTCAAACGACAGGTTGGTGTCCCTGCAGGCCAGCTCCCCTACGAACGTCCTCTCGTAGACTACATCGGTACTGGTCGATGAGGGCCCTCTCATTCCACCCCGCATCCGCCGCTAGTGTCCGGAACTCCAGTGCGAACTCCTGTGCGCTCCTCTTCCCCCTGTCGGAGGTGGAATAGACGCTCTCCCGCCGCTTTCCCCTCAGGGGGATGATCGAAGACAGCCCTGAAGCGGCGGGAGAACTCCGCGTAGGTGATAGTGCGGCGTCTACTCCCCCTCCATTCGGCGTTGGCCCATTCCAACGCCTTGCCGGAGAGACAGGAGATGAGGGCGGAGACGCTCTCGTATCCCGAGGGCGCCGGGTGTATAGTGGCAAGGTACAGTTCTACCTGCAGGAGGAATCCCTGACACCCGGCTGCAGAACCGTCATATGCCCTCGGGAGTGAGAGCCGAATGCCACTGGGTTCCGGTACTGAGAGAGGAGGACTGGCCGTTGGTGATACGATGTTGTAAGGGTCCTTGGCCACCTCAGAGTTCACCAATCGGCGCAGGGCGTTGGACACCTCGTCCATGGCGGTCCCGAGTTGCTGGATCATGGCGTCCTGGAAATTGATCCGGTCCAGCGGGGATTCGGGTGCCGCGCTGATCCTGCTGACTCCCATGATGGTGTGTTGTTCTGTCATAACCCGTCGTGGATGTGGTGGAGGAGTCAAGCGCAGGAAGCAGAGGTTTAGTCCAACAAGACTTTTAATAGTCTTAAAAAGCAAGATAACAAACCCCGACCTCGATAACACGAAGTGGCGAGGGAAAAATTACGCACTACGCCGTAAAACACTAAACATGGAAAAATGACACGGAAAACAAACACGTATCATATACAAAGTGGCAACGGAAAACAACACACAAATACCCTAGATTACAACACGGAACTTATAAGACACGTAATCAACTCTCAAACAGACACAGGTGTGACAGACAGACAAAAGCAATCAAACTCAGAAACATAGAGCGGTGGCAGCTAGTACTCCGGGGACGGCGAACGCCGAAGCCTGCCCGAACCAGGAGGAGGAGCAGCCTCGGCCGAAACCGTGACACACAATAAGGTACTCACAGCATGTTACTCTGCTAGACACAGAAGTGCAAAATTGAGGGATGAACTAATTTCACTAGCTACATACACCCAATCTCTTAACTTTGAAAGCAAGCTAGCTGGTTAATTAAAACATAATTATGTTTTGTCCTGTAGTGTCTTAAGAGTCTAGGATATGCTGACCTAAGATTTTGCTGATGTGGCAAAATGGTGGAATAGATGAACTTTACTCTACTTTGCTGAAAACATCTGGAAAGCATTACTACTAATGTTCATGGAAAGATGATATGGGGAGAGAGGTAGAAAAGGCCAGGGATTGGTTTTTAGAATCACACCATATTACGTCATAAATGATATAAAACCATGTCTTGAACAATAGAATAGCAGAATAGCGAATTACATATTTGGCTCTTGCTGTTCCCAGGCATCTGCAGGTGTCTGCAAATTGACGCTGGAACTTTTGTTATAATAAACCTTTATAAACAGAGTACAGTGTCGGCGGATCTTCTTTTCACTACGGCATTACCAGCAAAAGCTCGGTCTTGTTTACCACATTTAATGGCGACGAGGTAGTTTTACTTTTTATTATTTTTGGGGCGTGTTACGTCTTTTCTTTGCATTCCATTCCTGGGCTACAAAACGACTACCTCTCAAGAAGCCGGCAACTAAGATGAGTTTTTATCACTAAATCATTGGGCGTTGGTCGTTTTGTGAGTCCAGAGTGTGTGCGTTCAAGATGTACCGTTAAATTACTTATGCGTGCATTTTGCTGGTTCTTTTTGCTGTGTGATAGGAATTCCGTTCTAAATTTTCTAAATTAGTTTGAGTGTCTGTAGGACACACCGACAGGACACCGATGTTTTGGCTTGAATAAAAGTGCAAGGAGTGTCCAAGGAAAGGCTTAGAGGATAACGCTTGAAATGAGTTAACAGTATACTTTTAGGGCGCCGTTAATTTAAGCAAGCCCTTGAAACACAAGGCGATCAATATGATGGGCCATAAATCTTGATAGTTATTAGATTAACTCTCAAAGTCAGTTCTGGGAACTGCATGTTGTTAGGACATTTATTCAATTGTATGTTTACCTCTCGGAATATGGTTGACGAATTGTATGTCCGACGTGACCTCTCATTGAATGCCTACAACTGAAGGTAGCAGAAATTTAGCAAAAGGAATATAAAAGAAAATAGGAACGGCGATAGGCATGCCTTGAGTGTACGGATCCGGTGTGTGTGTGTCTGAGAGGAGGAAAAGCACATTTCTCTGTCAGCGTGTGTGTGTGTGAAACAGAGTGAGTGGGGCTGCGTCTCTGATTACTTCCAGATGTGTGTCGACTAAGGCTCTGACTACAGGGCTTTACTCTTTTGTAAGGAAATATGTTAGTTAAGGTCAAACCTTATGATTCCCTATAGAAGGAGAATGTTCATTAACTATTAGAATAGCATGACCCTACAGGGAGGACTTTTTAAAAGTGTATAGAGATGTTTTGTAATTTATAACAGCATAACTATCAATCTGCAAACTAGGATAAGTGAAAGATAACATAACTTGGAAGTGGGATTTGTGTTCTGTGTTCTGTATGTTCTATGTGTTCAGTTTGTGAGCTCTGTTAAAGTCTTAAGTGTTATTGTCTATGGGAGGAGAGAACGGAGCAACAGTCTGCTCTGTCCGCTCCTTTCACTCTGAAATCACATTGGTGACTGAACTGCGCACGCGTAGGATTTATGAGTTTAGCCACTCCCCTGCACTGAACTGGAGAGAGAACGGGAGAGTCCGTTTTCAGTGCAGACAAAAAAGAAAACGGGAGGGGGAATTTTGCACACAAGTGAAATGTTCTCTTGAATTAACTATTGCTTGACTGTAAACCTGTTTGGTTGATAATCGGTTGAGTTGGTGAATGAGAGATATATTAACGGATTAAAAATAATAATAATAAAATAAATGAATAAAATAAAATGTTATTGAGCCATTTATAATATTCCTGAGTTAAGCTGTTTGCTTATTTCTTAGCGTGAATGTGAAAGAAAAAAAAAATATATATATATATAAATAATGATGAACTAAATTCTTGCTTGTTCTTTTGTCCTTCTGTCATACGAGAGACGAGAAGGAGGAGACAGAGAGAGAGAGAGAGGAGGTGCTAACATCAGCTGGCATCGATGACAACCACCCACCCAAATTAAGGCCAGTACTGTTCTTATCCACAAAACCTACTTTCCCTTACAGGATTTAATTGATACATTGTGTCTACATAGAATTTTTCATGTTGTGACCATTTCGCAGGAACTTGGCAACAGACTGATGAATTGATGTAATTGGTAATTGCACATTAGAGTTTTTGTCAATGACTTGTTTTGATTAGAGTTGTGTTGGAAATCCAGCATTGACATTATTCTGTAAAATTAAGGTAATTAATTGCTTATTAAGCAATTGGGTAGTGTTGCTGGTACAGGTATTTTATTTTTGAATTGCTCTGGAGTTGACTACTTTCCTTTACTCTTCCTCATCGGATGTGGTAAGACTGCCACCAATCAATAATTTGGTAAAATAAAATTCACAAACAAATTCATATATGGACTGAATTGATTGATTGAATTAGTTGATGAGTTAATTAATTGATATATTGATTTAATTAGTTGATTGATTGATTGGATTAATTGATTAATTGATTTGATTAGTAGTTCATTGATTGATTTGATTAATGATTGATTGATTGATTGATTTGATTAATTGATTGATTTGATTGATTAGTTTGTTGATTGGATTAATTGATTAATTGATTGATTAGTAATTCATTGATTGATTTGATTGATTAGTTGATTGATTGGATTGGTTGATTGATTGATTTGATTAATAATTGATTGATTGATTGAATTAGTTGATTGATATATTGATTTGAATTGGTTAATTGATTGGTTGGATTAAGTGATTAATTATTTTTAATTGAAAAGGGGAAACTAGAGGGAAACACATAACATAGTCATTACAATGGGGAAAAAGGACATCAAAACTACAAAAGCAATTACTCCTCTTCATGTAGTACAGAATAGTAATCCCTCTAGTTAATGGTATAGCAAAATTATCTGAAAAATGGAATAAACGTTGGCCTGACATTGAACAACCATGGCCATTGGAAGGCACTCTTAACCCAGACGTCATCAAGATAACGCAAGTGCTTGTATCCCACGTATAAGGCAGAACAAAGAAGGGGAAGAAGGAAAACTTCGCAAAGAAAAAAGACAAAGAGAGCTGGGTGTTCTTAAGCTGTTTGAAAATGAAGGACAAAAACTGATAAAAGATACAAAAGACAAGAGAGACAGAGGTACAGAGAAAATGGCAAAAGAGGTGAAGGTGACAGAAAAACTAGTGGCAGAAGTCAATACACCTTTCTCATATATGGATTCAGCAAAAACACCCCCCACCTTATGAGAAAGAAGCCAAGTTTAAGGACGTTTATCCTCAGCTTCCAGTGATCATTCAGGAGGGTGACTATTGCATCAGAGATGAAGATGAACGAATAATAGAGAGAGGACAAGCAGAAACGACCATAAAGATGAATCCAAACTCCAAAGGCAGGAAGACAACGAGATGTCTGGAGACTAAGGGTAGAGTGAGATCAAGGAGGATGGAACTTGATGATGATGATGATGATGATGATGATGATCAGAGTGATTCAGAAGAGATCATGGGTGGATATGACCCTGTCATCAGACAGAGGTTGGCCAGAGCGGAAAGAAGGGGTGATGGAAGTTGGAAGAAGAAGAATACAAGTGATTCGAGTGCTGGTGAAAATGAAGATGGAGACAGCGATGAAGATTTGGAGACTAAAGGTGCTTCATATTCAAGAGGATTTTATCCTCCAATGACTAACACAGAAGAAGTAGAAAGAGATATAGACCGATGCGTATCATACCTGTATAAGGCCAATAACTTAGAAGAAGTAAAAGAACTGGAAGAACGACTCAAGAAGCTGAAGACAAAGGAGAAGAAGCTGCTGAGAAAAGAATCCCAAGAATCTGAAAAGAGATATACATTGAGGCCAAGGAAAGATGGCACTAGTAAGAAAATTATGCCGGTGATCATTCGAGGACAAAACCTAGAATATAAGCCTTTGCAGAATACCGATATGTCAGATATACTTGAGAAACTGCCTACTCTTCAAGATGGAGCATATCCTTGGATTTCAAAGTTGGAAGAAATTACGGTGGGAACACAGTCTGCCATAGGAGACATTAAGAGACTTTTGGCTAATCTCCTTGGGATTCCAGGCATGGAAGAAATTTTTCAGAGAGCTGGACTTCATAGATATGTGGGAACTGCTGTGAATGATCCTGAATTGTTGGCTGCAAGCAGGAATCGGCTGTGAGAGCACTGAAAGATACGTTTCCAACAAATGTGCATCCTGACAACATTCTGATTGACCCACTAGGACAACAAGAAAATCCGAGAGCCTACGTGTCAAGAGTTCATCAAGTGTGGAGAAATATTACCGGAAATGATCCAGATGTGAGTCAAATTGAGCAGTCAATCTTGAGAGCTAAACTACAGATGGGACTGCCCTTACCGGTAAGGAGCAAACTGGCAGAAGTGGTTGGACTTGGGAGCATGACAAAAGGTGTCTATACAGATCATATAGCCCATCAAGTGGATCTGTACCGGAAAAAGGAACACAACCAGAAAGAACAGGACCAAGAAACTCTCAGAAAACTCAATCAAATACAACTGGAGAAGAAGAAGGAGAAAATAAGCTTTGGTTATGCAGAATCAGTGTAAACCAAATCAACAATCACTGCTACAGTTTCAACTGAACAAGGTCAAATACAATTGTACCAGACACCAATAGCGGTACCAATTGTTTCATATCCATAGATAGTTTCTGGAAAGAAAGAATTTCAGAGGAAGATACAGGAGCAAGTGAAGATCACCTGTCCTCCAGGTGAACCCTATAGGAGAAAGGAGCAAGGACTCTAGAGGTGCCTAGAAGAACCGAAAGGAGTTTTCAACTGGTAGCATCAGGACCGGAAAAAGATCCAACAATTGAAGTGAAAATAAACAATGGACTATGGGAAGTGATGATGGATAGCAGAAAGGTTTTTATCTGTGTTCAGCCTGAAGAGGTTACACATCTCACGATGTCAAATCAATTAATTATGAGAAGAACTTGGAGTGAAGATCAGCGATTTCTGAAAATGATGATTTTGGCTCAAGGACAAGGAGAGTCATAAGCTGTATGGAAGACAAATGAATATATTTGAAGTGTGAAGATGAATTGAGAATCTATGGAAGAAGAGATGTTGAAAAAGTTCAAGAATGTTTGAGATATTAAAGTAGGACTGATATTGGATTTGTGAAATCAGCTCAATTGAGATGAAAGTTGAGGAGCCAGACCTCCTTGGAAGAATCAGTATCCATTGAAAGATGAAGCAATCCAAGGGATTGAACCAGAAATTGAAGGACTTTCAAAAGCAAGTGTTTTGAAGACGATAGAAAAATCGTTAGAGTAGCAATCAATTATTGTTTTGGAGAAACCATGATGATTTAGTAAGCTATGGGTTAGCTAATGTTGTAAAAGGGGAGATTAGGATAAAGATCACAAAGGAGTAGAGTTTTTGGGAACCATATTTTCTTGAATAGATTGACTATGTCATAGGCAGGTGCATAATCTGTCAGAAAAATAATGTGTGACTGTTATTTTTGGTTACATTCATATACCAAGTGGTGCATACGATGTTCAACTAAGCTAAAAGATGCTCAGTCGGTTGCAAAGTTCTTGTGTAAAGAAGTCATAAGCAGGTGGGAATTTCCCGATTTAATATCCTCAGAAAATGGGAAAGAGTTTTGTGAATAAATCAGTGAAATGGGTTTTTGAAAAATTAGAGAAAAATAAAAATTTGAAAAAGTCAGACTAAAATGTAATGAAAACTAGGGTTGAAATAACTCTAGGAAATTTGGAATATCTGATTGTGGGATGATTATATTATTGTAATGAATCAAAGGGGGGAAATGGAATGTCATTATTTTATATCTAATTTTATATATCATTTTTAGTTGACATTGATGTTTTAATTTGCATGTGTTGTTTTGCAAAAGATACTGTTTGGTATTTTCTTTTCTTCCAGAAGCATATGGGGGAATATGTAGAGGGACTCAAATACTCAAACATGGACAATATGAATGGACTGGAGGAAGTGGAACAAGGAAGGAGTGGAAATGTTCCGATTCCATCATCAACGTCGCATTGAAAGTCGACACTGTGGAGGAGATGAAGTGTAGTGGACTACATTCCAGTGTTATATTCTTTCTGTATTAATTTTTGAACAATTATGTTTTCTGTTGTTGGGTACATGTGGGGACCCCAGATGTTTTTGTTTATTTCGTTGAAGTTTAGGGATATGGGGTCTAGGCAAGGACAGAGAGAATCCACAGGAGGGTCCGATGGGTCGACCAGCCTGAATGTGGACATTTTGATTGTATTTTGTTTGCTGGGGTTTTCATATGTATTCAATTGCATCATAGCTTAAAATGTATTCATGAAGATGTATGAATTGATCTGGAGTACTTAGGTGGTCGCCTAGGGCAGAGGGGCCGTGAGAGAATTTTCCTGTCTTGACTGAGTGATGGATATTTGGAATGAAAGCTGCCAGACAGGTTTTTCGCTCTTACACTCCATGACAATTTATTTACACTCCATGACAATTTATTTACACTCCATGATAATTTACTTACACTCCATGACAATTTATTTACACTCCATGATAATTTACTTACACTCCATGACAATTTACTTACACTCCATGACAATTTATTTACACTCCATAACAATTTATTTACACTCCATAATAATGTATTTACACTACATACAAAAATGTGTCTATATAAACATGTGTTTAATCTCCATAAATTTTGGTTTATTGTTAAAGTTACTCAAGAACAAGAATTGTTATTTGTCATAATCCTATTCTTTTTGTTTTCGAGACTTAATTAGTCTCGAAGGGGGGAAATATGTAGTGTCTTAAGAGTCTAGGATATGCTGACCTAAGATTTTGCTGATGTGGCAAAATGGTGGAATAGGTGAACTTTACTCTACTTTGCTGAAAACATCTGGAAAGCATTACTACTAATGTTCATGGAAAGATGATATGGGGAGAGAGGTAGAAAAGGCCAGGGATTGGTTTTAGAATCACACCATATTACGTCATAAATGATATAAAACCATGTCTTGAACAATAGAATAGCAGAATAGCGAATTACATATTTGGCTCTTGCTGTTCCCAGGCATCTGCAGGTGTCTGCAAATTGACGCTGGAACTTTTGTTATAATAAACCTTTATAAACAGAGTACAGTGTCGGCGGATCTTCTTTTCACTACGGCATTACCAGCAAAAGCTCGGTCTTGTTTACCACAGTCCTTACAAGTTTGCACATTTTGATATTACTTTGTAGCATTTTGTATCACATTGGCCAGCAAGCACATTCCCTTTGACAGCTAGGTTTATTACTGTGGAGACACCTTGCAGTTTTGGAGACAGCTTCGCATTTGGTAACAAAACTAAAGCTATCTATTAACTTTCTTCATATGGATTTACTTCACCGGCTAGCTAGCCAAACTTGTATAGTTAGCGAGGAGCTGCTACTTGCTAGCTATCTACACGAGGTGTCCTAGCTGTGTTGACATTTCCCCTATCCACTTCATCCACTCATCAGAATAACATAACTATTTTCTTACTCGCCGTTTTACTGGCATCAGCCCATCCAACATCTCCCAACAGTCGTAGTGCATTGCAGACCGCAGTAAGCCACAGTAGCAAAAGGTTGTAAACAGGAAGTAAGGAGCCCACACGTGTTAGCGCTAACATATTTCTAGGTAGGTGGTTCCAAATTAACTAAAGCCAGCCCTATAACTGACACATAATTCAGAAAGAATGTACACGTAATTGACACGGATTTCCGTTAAGTTCCCACTTTGGATTTCCCACTTCAAGTCCAAATATATCATACTTAGACTAAAACTATGACTAATTGACTTAAATTGTTGTGCAACATCATGGGTAAGCTCTGGGCATCATCTTTAGCTGGTGTGGACATTTAACTTCAATGATTTTACTGTTACAGTTCATATAAGGAAATCAGTCAATTTAAATAAATTCATTAGGCCCTAATCTATGGATTTCACATGACTGGGAATAAAGATATGACTCTGTTGGTCACAGATACCTTTAAAAAAAAGTTAGGGGAGTGGATCAGAAATGTAACCACCATTTGCCTCATGCAGTGCAACACAGGTATTTCGCATAGAGTTGATCAGGCTATTGATTGTGGCCTGTGGAATGTTGTCCCACTCCTCTTAACTGGCTGTGCAAAGTTGCTGGATATTGGCAGGATCTGGAACATGCTGTCATACATCCAATTTATCTCTCTCTATCCCTCTTTCTCTCGTTCTCTCTTTTTTTTCTCTCTCTGTCTATCTCTCTACTTATCTCCATCCCCCCCAGCATGTGAGCTGTATGCGTTCTGTGGAGCATTGTTCGGGATGACCAGTATGATGACTCTGCTGGTGATAGCCATGGACCGCTACTTCGTCATTACGCGGCCGCTGACGTCCATGGGTGTGATGTCAAGACGTAGGGCCCTCTACGTCATGGCTGCTGCCTGGCTCTACTCTATGGCCTGGTCCCTACCGCCCTTCTTTGGCTGGAGTGAGTACACACACAGACGGACAGACAGACACAAACACATGCACTTGCACACACACATGCACGCGCACACACGCTATTGCTCTGTGTGTCTGAGGGATATATGACTTATCAGTGTGTGTATATCTAAGTGTGTGTGTGTGTGTGTGTGTGTGTGTGTGACCTGTCAGGTGCGTATGTCCCAGAGGGGTTGATGACGTTGTGTTTGTGGGACTACATGACGTTCACGCCTTCCGTCTGCTTTTACACCATGCTGCTCTTCATCTTCGTCTTCTTCATCCCACTCTTCATCATCATCTACTGTTATTTCTGCATCTTCACCGCTGTACGCATCGCCACACGGTGAGCACACACACACACACACATACACACGCACACACACACACTTGGCTACTCAGTGTATTAGTATTGATGTTGATGCTCTAATATACACTGCTAAAAAAAATCAAGGGAACACTTAAACAACACAATGTAACTCCAAATCAAGAAATCAAACTGTCCACTTTGGAAGCAACACTGATTGACAATAAATGTCACATGCTGTTGTGCAAATGGAATAGACAACAGGTGGAAATTATAGGCAATAAGCAAGACACCCCCAATAAAGAAGTGGTTCTGCAGGTGGTGACCACAGACCACTTCTCAGTTCCTATGCTTCCTGGCTGATGTTTTGGTCACTTTTGAATGCTGGCGGTGCTTTCACCCCACACAAGTGGCTCAGGTAGTGCAGCTCATCCAGGATGGCACATCAATGCGAGCCGTGGCAAGAAGGTTTGCTGTGTCTGTCAGCGTAGTGTCCAGAGCATGGAGGCGCTACCAGGAGACAGGCCAGTACATCAGGAGATGTGGAGGAGGCCGTAGGAGGGCAACAACCCAGCAGCAGGACCGCTACCTCCGCCTTTGTGCAAGGAGGAGCAGGAGGAGCACTGCCAGAGCCCTGCAAAATGACCTCCAGCAGGCCACAAATGTGCATGTGTCTGCTCAAACGGTCAGAAACAGACTCCATGAGGGTGGTATGAGGGCCCGACGTCCACAGGTGGGGGTTGTGCTTACAGCCCAACACCGTGCAGGACGTTTGGCATTTGCCAGAGAACACCAATATTGGCAAATTCGCCACTGGCCCCCTGTGCTCTTCACAGATGAAAGCAGGTTCACACTGAGCACATGTGACAGACGTGACAGAGTCTGGAGACGCCGTGGAGAACGTTCTGCTGCCTGCAACATCCTCCAGCATGACCGGTTTGGCGGTGGGTCAGTCATGGTGTGGGGTGGCATTTCTTTGGGGGGCCGCACAGCCCTCCATGTGCTCGCCAGAGGTAGCCTGACTGCCATTAGGTACCGAGATGAGATCCTCAGACACCTTGTGAGACCATATGCTGGTGCGGTTGGCCCTGGGTTCCTCCTAATGCAAGACAATGCTAGACCTCATGTGGCTGGAGTGTGTCAGCAGTTCCTGCAAGAGGAAGGCATTGATGCTATGGACTGGCCCGCCCGTTCCCCAGACCTGAATCCAATTGAGCACATCTGGGACATCATGTCTCGCTCCACAGACTGTCCAGGAGTTGGCGGATGCTTTAGTCCAGGTCTGGAAGGAGATCCCTCAGGAGACCATCCGCCACCTCATCAGGAGCATGCCCAGGCATTGTAGGGAGGTCATACAGGCACGTGGAGGCCACACACACTACTGAGCCTCATTTTGACTTGTTTTAAGGACATTACATCAAAGTTGGATCAGCCTGTAGTGTGGTTTTCCACTTTAATTTTGAGGGTGACTCCAAATCCAGACCTCCATGGGTTGATACATTTGATTTCCATTGATAATTTTTGTGTGATTTTGTTGTCAGCACATTCAACTATGTAAAGAAGAAAGTATTTAAAAAGATTATTTCATTCATTCAGATCTAGGATGTGTTGTTTAAGTGTTCCCTTTATTTTTTTTAGCAGTGTATATAAGGACATCTATACAATATGTACGTTTCTCATACATAGTATATCTTTTTTTAAAGTCGAAGAGCCTTGTGGCCTTGTCAAATAGCTGTAATTTACCACAATTGACATTGCTGCCAGGTGGCGTACAGTGCTAAGCTGCTTAACCCTGAAACTCTGGGCTACAGGATTCATGGGTTTGAGTCCCCTTCAAGTTAATGAAAAAACTGTTCACAGCTGGTCCTTGATGCTTGATTCAAATAAGGCATATGTGATGTAGTGGATGATTATAATAATGCATGTAGCCTACATAAGAAATTAAGTGGTGTTTTTGGTCTAACAGTAACATTGTACTATGCTGTTATATATGTAGAATACTAATTCATCCTTAAGTGATCATGCAAGACATTGATTCAGCTTTAATCTAAACTTCATTAAACAAGCGCCATTCTGGCAGAGCGTCATATAATAAAGAAGGACCATACAACTTTGTCTTTGTGTAATTCAAGTACTCAGAAAGCTTTGGCAAAAAATAAATGCAGAGGTTCATGTCATTCCAAAGAGTGTTTCAGTTCATAATAAGAGCTTCCTTGCAATTTAGTATGCTAATGCCGAGTTGTCGTTTTTTGATAATTGCTTTGTATTTTTTTCCATGAGCATTAGACAAGCAAAGCAAAAATTAAATTACAGAGTAAGACAGTCACCGGTGTAGCAAAATAACCAGTTCCCAGCACAAGACAATACATAATCCCCTTTCCACTCCCAACTGCCAGGCCACCAGCCCTGGAAGATCCCCCTCACAGTTCCCCCGAGAATCATAATAAAAATAAAATAATTCCCTCTGCAAAACATGACTTAGTACTTGGTGGCAAAACCCTTGTTGGCAATCACAGAGGTCAGACATTTCTTGTAGTTGGCCACCAGGTTTGCACACATCTCAGGAGGGATTTTGTCCCACTCATCTTTGCAGAGCTTCTCCAAGTCATTAAGGTTTCGAGGCTGACGTTTGGCAACTCATACCTTCAGCTCCCTCCACAGATTTTCTATGGGATTAAGGTCTGGAGACTGGCTAGGTCACTGCAGGACCTTAATGTGCCTCTTCTTGAGCCACTCCTTTGTTGCCTTGGCCGTGTGTTATGGGTCATTGTCATGCTGGAATACCCATCCACGACCCATTTTCAATGCCCTGGCTGAGGGAAGGAGGTTCTCACCCAAGATTTGACGGTACATGGCCCCGTCCATCGTCCCTTTGATGGCCCCGTCCATCGTCCCCTTAGCAGAAAAACACCCCCAAAGCGTAATGTTTCCACCTCCTTGTTTGATGGATTAGAGTGTCTACTAAATGACGTAAATGTAATGTAAATGTGTTCTTGGGGTCATAGGCATCATTCCTCCTCCTCCAAACACGGCGAGTTGAGTTGATGCCAAAGAGCTCCATTTTGGTCTCATCTGACCACAACACTTTCACCCAGTTCTCCTCTGAATCATTCAGATGTTCATTGGCAAACTTCAGACAGCCCTGTATATGTGCTTTCTTGAGCAGGGGGACCTTGCGGGCGCTGCAGGATTTCAGTCCTTCACGGCGTAGTGTGTTACCAATTGTTTTCTTGGTGACTATGGTCCCAGCTGCCTTGAGATCATTGACAATATCCTCCCGTGTAGTTCTGGGCTGATTCCTCACCGTTCTCATGATCATTGCAACTCCACGAGGTGAGATCTTGCATGGAGCCCCAGGCCGAGGGAGATTGACAGTTCTTTTGTGTTTCTTCCATTTGCGAATAATCGCACCAACTGTTGTCACCTTCTCACCAAGCTGCTTGGAGAGTTCTTTGGTCTTGGCCATGGTGGAGAGTTTGGAATCTGATTGATTGATTGCTTCTGTGGACAGGTGTCTTTTATTCAGGTAACAAGCTGAGATTAGGAGAACTCCCTTTAAGAGTGTGCTCCTTACCTGTATAAAAGACACCTGGGAGCCAGAAATCTTTCTGATTGAGAGGGGGTCAAATACTTATTTCCCTCATTAAAATGCAAATCAATTTATAACATTTTTGACAGGCGTTTTCTGGATTTTTTTGTTGTTATTCTGTCTCTCACTGTTCAAATAAACCTACCATTAAAATTATAGACTGATCATTTCTTTGTCAGTGGGCAAATGTACAAAATCAGCAGGGGATCAAATACTTTTTTCCCTCACTGTAACTCTACCATTCCAATTTACAATATCATTTAAAAACAATATACCCTTTCCAAACATATTTTCCATAAATACAGGTATTTTATCAACCAGCACATTTGAGTTCAGCCATAATATTTGTTGTAATATTTGTTCTATCGTTTCAGGGGGATGAAATTGAAATTGTAACCAGCTCTGCAATGTTTGTTTGAAAAAGGTTTGAACAAAAAAATAGGGTGAGCCAACTAAAGGTGTTAACCCTCTGCATCTCTCAAGACAACTGGAGCACTGGGCCAGCCACTCTTAAATAGCACCTGGGTTAGCACAGGTGAAACACCTTCCCACCAACGAGATGGCAACCAGCACACATGTAACAAATACTTACTAACGAGGTGACACCAATCGGTGCGCCCTACGTGCTAACGAGCTATACGTGCCAAAGTCCAACCTCAAAACACAAATGGAAAAACCAAAGCCTGTAACAGTCACGTCCACAAGTTTAAGATCTTTGATAGGCTGATGAGGAAGTTGTTACAGGAAATAATCATTGCCACCTGGTGATGTTAACTTGGCACACGTTAGCTCTATGCTATCTGATGGGACTAGCTACAATGCAGCATTCTTTCACATGGCACTACGTCGAACGATTTTAATTGGCTGATTCTTAAACTTAAACTTAAACTTGAACTTAAAACTTTTTCTAATGTTCGCAAGCATGGCCCCCATGTGGTTTATTGACTACGCTTGTGGCCCTTACAGGGGCAATCCACAGTTGAAACAATAACAAAGCATTTTCCCCACCACTGTTTCAGTAAAAAGATGAGGGGTGGGGCTGGGGCTGGGGAAATGTAAATACTCTCATATACATAGATAGAGCTATGATATCAAAATTATAGTTTTAAAGGACCGCCCCCAAAGGAAGTTGCCGCCACTATTTCGATGTAATTTCCTTTCTTAGAGAGGCAATGCACGTTTAGGTTCCACCTCCGAAGAATGACAAAGGCTACTTATACATATTCACAAATTGGGCGTGGGAATTTCCAGTTAATTAACATCAACAAATAGGGCACTGACAGCTGTCAGTGTAGCTAGCGAGCATGCTAACCTTATCTAGTTAGCTAGCTAGCTGTCTTGCTAACTTTATGTAGTTAGCTAATGTTATCTGTTGTTGCTGGGTTTATTTTACTACTCCGTATTCAAAAGATTAGCCAGCCTGCTCTCGTTCTGGAGCTGGATTTGTCATAAGCATTGGTTTAGGGAAAACTTTGCCACATATGGAAACCATTGGGCTATCTTTGACTTCGTCAACTATTCTTCTATAAATTGCGGATGCGAATCCGCCAAATAAATATTTAGAAAGAATAAGCTCTGGTAATTTCTACATTGTAATGGACACGTTCAAACCGTTGGTAGGTAGGCTGCTGGCAGGCTTTGCTTCGGTACAGCAAAGCCAAGTCAGCCTGTGCTCATGGTTCTCATTGGGGAAGTGAAATGATAGGTTACAATGACTTTGCTCATGATCATGCATGCTGGAAATGACATGTGACTATAAGTTCCTTTAATTTTCTTTCGTGGGTGCCTTTTCACTATCTGGATAGACACTTGGGGTTTCTAGCTAACATTGCACCAATCAAAGCAGTTGAGCGTGTAGTGAAGCAAAACTTTAGAGGTCAAAACCATTCATCTTGGGGCAACGGGTTTACAAAATGCTATCATATCACGCAATTATACCATTTATAAAATGGTCGGTAACACTTTACTTGATACCCATAACCATAACCATAATCATGTCATTATATGTCATAACAGCTGACATAACTTGTCATAACCAGAACCATGAGCCTCCTACGTTTTGTATTGAAGTCAATGTACCCAGAGGACGACAGAAGCTAGCTGTGGATTGAGTGGATTGAGACGGAGCCCCTGCAAGTAAACAAATATCTCTAGCTTAAACTGACAGATTTTGATAGGGATTTGTTTATTATGTTACTTAGATTGAGGTTAGGGTTAGGAGTTAGGTTGAAGGGTTAAGGTTTAGGGGAAGGGTTAGCTAACATGCTAAGTAGTTGCAAAGTAGCTAAAAAGTAGTAAGTCGTTTCAAATTTGCTAATTAGTTGTCCGTGATGAGATTTGAACACTCAACCTTTGGGTTGCTAGACATTCGTATTATATGCTTACCAAATTGTTCCTGATCTGGCAGTAGGCTAACCAACTCTGGACCCTAGTTGTAGTGTATGACATAGTAATAAATCAGCTGTAAAATAAAGTTTTTTTCTATGACACCTGCTAAATTGTGTACGCTACCAGTACATTTTGATTTGATTTGATTTAAATCATTGTGCAACATCATGGGTATGCTCTGGCCTTCATCTTTCAGCTCGAAAAAGTGGATTTTTACTGGTGTGGGCGTTTAATGTGCGTATCTAATCTGTTCCTAGAGTGACCTCTAATCTCTAACCCTTTAATAGTCTTTACGATGATTAGATATAGATGTCAGATGGAGTTTTTATACTGTAGATTAGACAACCTTAAACCTACCATCACCTCTCTGGCTCAATGCAATTAATTAATCTCTCTCTCTCTCGCTCTCTCGCTCTCTCTCTCTCTCTCTCTCTCTCTCTCTCTCTCTCTCTCTCTCTCTCTCTCTCTCTCTCTCTCTCTCTCTCTCTCTCTCTCTCTCTCTCTCTCTCTCTCTCTCTCTCTCTCTCTCTCTCTCTCTCTCTCTCTCTCTCTCTCTCTCTCTCTCTCTCTCTCTCTCGCTCTCTCTGCACCAGAGATCGTTTTAGCAACAGCAGCTTCATGTCCTCCACCTGTCGTTCAACCCTCACCAGTACAACATCTTCCCTGTATGACAGCGAATCAGTGAGTCTTCCTGCCTCTCTCTCTTTAAACTTTAGGAACTTTTGGAGTCCTCTTGGCCCTCCCACCCCTATGAGGGGCCAACTCCCGCTCAACGGGTCTGTCTGTTTATGTCTCAGGGCCTTACAGAGGCAGAACTCTCCTCTCGTCCGACCAGTTGTCAGGTGTCCAGTGATGTCACCCAGCTCCACCCCACCTTCTCTCAGAGGTCAAAAGGTCATTCTGTCCAGTGGCCTATCCCATTAGTGAGTGCAGATGTATATACTTGTACTGTATAGTTTAAAAACTTGTAGCAACCAATCATTCAATCAGTCAATCAGCCAATCAATTAATACATTTGACTGTATTATGCCGTGAGAATGACACCACACTGTCTCCCTCTGTCGCAGCTGGAAGATGTCAGAAAGGAGAAGTCTAAAGGTGTAAGTGGGCGTGTCCCTTCCACATGCCTAACCGACTCGATCCCTGCCATCATCGTCACTTCTACGTCAAGCCCTTAAATGGGTGGGGTCTGTTGTGAGAGAACCTCTGGATGTCGTGTGATTGGACAATGTGACACAGCTCTGTGTGTTTGTGTGTCGTTTCGCTCCTCCTCTACAGGGCTCTACATTACCAGCATGCTATCTAGTGTGTGTGTGTGTGTGTGTGTGTGTGTGTGTGAACAGTATTGATTCCATCCCTCTCCTTGCCCCAACCTGGGTTTAAACCAGGGACCCTCTGAACACATCAACAACAGTCACCCAAGAAGCATGGTTACCTATCGCTCCACAAAAGCTGCGGCCCCTGCAGAGCAAAGGAAACAACTACTTCAAGGTCTCAGAGCGAGTGACGTCACTAATTTAAACACTAGTAGCACGCACTGCTAGCTAGCCATTTCACACCGGTTATGTGTGTGTGTGTGTGTGTAATGGTGTGTGTGTGTGTGTGTGTGTGTGTGTGTGTGTGTGTGTGTGTGTGTGTGTGTGTGTGTGTGCGCGTGTGCGTGTGTGTACATGTGTTTTGTATTTGTGGATTTAGAGAAGTTTTCCATTGAGCCGTAGAAAACACAGAATCTGAAAACAGTTTCAGTTGGTGACTTTCCTTTTTATGTTTTTAAACAAGGAGGATTGTCAAAATGTTTTCCCGTCCACATTATCTCCCTCCTCCTTTTCCCTCCCTCCTCCCCCACTTTCTCTCTTTACTCCCTCCTGAATTTATTTACACAAAGTGACTGAAGGCTATTGCATTTCTCCCCTTTCTCCCTGAAGTGTACACAATTTCGCTACCCCTCATGGAATTAAAGGCATTGTGTTGGTATTATTATTGGATCGAGGGCGGGGTTTTTTACCATATTTTTCTTTTTTTACCGTTCTACATTTCAAGGGAGAATGGCAGAATCTCCCTCCTGTCCCTCTGGTCCTGAATGACTGAACTGAGGCTGAGACCACAACAGTTCAAACAGCTGGCACTATCTAATGGGTCATTGTCTATTGCCTATCACCATTCAGAACTGTCACCTAACAGTGTGTGTGTGTGTGTGCCTGCGTGCGTGCGTGCCTGCGTGCCTGCGTGCGTGCGTGCGTGCGTCTGGTTAGGGAAAGGTTAGGGGAGATGTTTTTACTGTATATGGCCTTAACCCAGTGCCCCAGACAGCACCATATTGATAAGATAATAAAGATATTGTAAGTGTATGAGAGTGTATGTGATATGATGTGTGTGTGTACTCAATTATGTGAATCATTTTGGCACCATACATGGCCCTGCCCCAATTAACTGTTTTTATGTGTGCCAGCGTACATGTGTGCATGTGCACACATCAGAGCCCTTATGCAACACATAACAATCCACAACATTTGAGCTACACTGTTTTTTCTGAACGTTCATTTTTCTGTGATACTTCTGCATCCTAAATGGCACCCTATTCCCTAGTGCACTACTTTTAACAAGAGCCCTATGTAGGGAACAGGGTGCTATTTGTGACAGTGTATTTCTCTGCTGCGCGTCGACTCTATGATTGAAATTATCTTTCTGGTGTAAAAATCTCTCTCTCTCTTGTACCATAATTGTGTGTGTGTAATGCTTTCTGCCACAGCAGAGAGATATGCACTTTCCATTGTGTATGTGTTCACCTTAAAGGTGCTACACATAGGATTGATGACACATGTCATTTCCTGAATAGTGTAGGGAATCATTGTTCCATCTAAATCGCTGTGAAGTATATTTTCATTAACTAAAAATATTGTTTTTAGAGCTGTTTCAAGCTTCAAACAGCGGTTTTGGTCCACCAGCTTCAAACAGCTGTAAAATCACAGTGATTTAGATGGTACAATGATTCCCTGCACTATTCAGTGCTTGTTTTCTCACATAAATTGAAATTGAGCGAACAGTGTAGAATTTTAGCAACCAGGAAATGTTAGAGTGATTTCCACTAGATTACCCAGCCACAAAGTCAGAACAGCTTTGCCATTTTGACAGATGCCGCTCCGGTGGGAGAAATCAATAGGCAAATATCACAGCCAATCACAACACTGGCGGGTAAGTAATACTGTGAAACACTATAATTCCAAAGTACTCAGGGCAAGCAAATTGGCTTGTCCCACTAGTGATGAGCAGAGTTGTAGTGACAGATTTAGAGATATCTACACTGCTCAAAAAAATAAAGGGAACACTAAAATAACACATCCTAGATCTGAATGAATGAAATAATCTTATTAAATACTTTTTTCTTTACATAGTTGAATGTGCTGACAACAAAATCACACAAAAATTATCAATGGAAATCAAATGTATCAACCCATGGAGGTCTGGATTTGGAGTCACCCTCAAAATTAAAGTGAAAATCACACTACAGGCTGATCCAACTTTGATGTAATGTCCTTAAAACAAGTCAAAATGAGGCTCAGTAGTGTGTGTGGCCTCCACGTGCCTGTATGACCTCCCTACAATGCCTGGGCATGCTCCTGATGAGGTGGCGGATGGTCTCCTGAGGGATCTCCTCCCAGACCTGGACTAAAGCATCCGCCAACTCCTGGACAGTCTGTGGTGCAACGTGGCGTTGGTGGATGGAGAGAGACATGATGTCCCAGATGTGCTCAATTGGATTCAGGTCTGGGGAACGGGCGGTCCATAGCATCAATGCCTTCCTCTTGCAGGAACTGCTGACACACTCCAGCCACATGAGGTCTAGCATGGTCTAGCATTGTCTCACAAGGGGTCTGAGGATCTCATCTCGGTACCTAATGGCAGTCAGGCTACCTCTGGCGAGCACATGGAGGGCTGTGCGGCCCCCCAAAGAAATGCCACCCCACACCATGACTGACCCACCGCCAAACCGGTCATGCTGGAGGATGTTGCAGGCAGCAGAACGTTCTCCACGGCGTCTCCAGACTCTGTCACGTCTGTCACGTGCTCAGTGTGAACCTGCTTTCATCTGTGAAGAGCACAGGGCGCCAGTGGCGAATTTGCCAATCTTGGTGTTCTCTGGCAAATGCCAAACGTCCTGCACGATGTTGGGCTGTAAGCCCTCATACCACCTTCATGGAGTCTGTTTCTGACCGTTTGAGCAGACACATGCACATTTGTGGCCTGCTGGAGGTCATTTTGCAGGGCTCTGGCAGTGCTCCTCCTGCTCCTCCTTGCACAAAGGCGGAGATAGCAGTCCTGCTGCTGGGTTGTTGCCCTCCTACGGCCTCCTCCACGTCTCCTGATGTACTGACCTGTCTCCTGGTAGCGCCTCCATGCTCTGGACACTATAATTTCTACCTGTTGTCTATACCATTTGCATAACAGCATGTGAAATGTATTGTCAATCAGTGTTGCTTCCTAAGTGGACAGTTTGATTTCACAGAAGTGTGATTGACTTGGAGTTACATTGTGTTGTTTAAGTGTTCCCTTTATTTTTTTGAGCAGTGTATCATTTTGAATGCTAGAAAGTATAGATTTTTTTTTATTACAAATATAATGTGTCGCTAAGTTTTATGTAATTGGTGGTACTGCCTTGAAAAATAATTCATTACAAAGATATACAAGGACCTTGAGCATTCACACCAGTGGAAACTGTAATCGGGGGAGGGTCTATATTACATAATATTATTAGCTAATCACACCCTTTTTGTGTGTCATCAATTTGAGGATCCTATTGTTAATTTGGTGTGTCTAAATAACAAGTGTCATTGGTGTTACTCTGTTTAAATGAAATTTAAATGTTTAAATGAATGAATTACATTGTGAGCAAAATTATTAATCATATTACTTCATGATCAATCATTTTAAAAGGGTTAATGACCTTAGATTTGAGCATCTGTGGCCTCCATTTATGAAAATCCTCAATAACCTACAACGTGTCATTGGTGTTACGATCATTGGTGTTACTAATCCTACTGGTGGCACAATGCTATCATAATGGTAAAACCTATTTAAAGTAATTAAGCTGCAATATTAGTTGATTAAGAATGGGAAAATATACCCATAAATGCCAATGCATTTCAAGACCTACCCTTTTTCACCTTAAAAACAAAAACAAAAAAAAGGCATGTACAGTAATCCAACATGTAAATTTAGAAATGTAATAGTTGAATGTCCTAACATACTGAACTGTCAAAAGGTGCTAAAAAAGCTGATTCTTTATCATCTTGTTGATCATGGTGCCTGTCTCCTGGTAGAGGTGTTTCTAGGGAATCAGACATCAGATTTCAGTAATGTGTTGCTTCCCCTTAGAGAGCTGGGAGAGATAACGCAGAGAGAAAGAGAGAGAGAAATAGAAAGAGAGAGTGATAGAAAGAGCGAGTCAAGGAATGAAAAGGTGACGCAAAAGGATATTGTGACACATTGAGAAGGTGAGATCACAGCAAAACAGACATAAAAAAACAGAGAGAGAGGAATTGATTGATGAGAGGGACAGATTGAGGTAGAGCGAGGGGAGAATGTGTGGGGCTAAGAGGAGTCTATATCTGCATGTGTGAGTAATGCAGGGTGATCAGAGTGAGGCATGCTGGGGGTAGGATTACATGCCTTATAAGGCCCCTGTGCCATCCATCCCTGTCTTCGTCTCTGCTCCACTCAGCTATTCTTGTCCCGTCTGTCCCTCACCCTCAACTAAGGCAAGACCTCTCCGACAACGTTTCTATACACTTTTAAACGCTTTATTCAGGTTTTCAGTGTTAGGTGTAGATTAGACTAGCTGTTGTGTGGTTTTAGGTTGAATTAGTTTGGAGTGTGTGTAGGTGAGTGTGTGTGTGTGTGCATACGTGTGTGTTTTTCACACCTGTGTTTGCGTGTGTGTGTATCAGAAGCTCCTCAGCGCCTGCCCCTCCCTCCCCCTATCCGGTGTTTGTCCCAACCGTTGGGAAATAACAGGGAGAGAACTCAAGAACGAGACTGAAGGAAGGGAATCAGAAAACGAGTGCAAGAGGAAACAAGTAAAAAGAGAAAAGCGGTTTCAGGAGGAAAGAAAGCAGTGTGTGTGTGTGTTTTATCCAAAGCTGAAGATGGCTACGTACACAGTAACTCTCAATGGCTCCGCACCATGGGGTTTCAGACTACAAGGAGGAAAAGACTTCAATATGCCACTTACCGTCTCCAGGGTAAGACACTACACACTTAAAGCTTTTCCTGTGTTAGAGAAACAAACTTTGAGTGTGAGAAATAGTGCTTATGGTTCATTGGTGTGTATGGGTGTGTGTGTGTGTACTAAACGTGTGTGCGTGCGTGTAAGTGTGTCTTATGTAATGATGTAATGATTGATGACAGATGACGAGGGGTGAGGAATGACCTGCCAGCAAGAGTTCTAGAATACACTTCTCTCCCTATCTATCACACCCCTCTCTCTCTCCTTCGTTATCACCCCCCCTCTTTCTATCTAGACCTGTTGCTGTAGTTGTGTGTTGTGGTGTGTGTTGTTGCACTTGGCAGCTACTATGATGTATTTCAAGTGGATATGGAAATAGCAAATAGCAGTAGGGGGAGGAAAGAAGGATGACAAGGGAGAGCGCATCAGAGAGGGAGAGAGAGGAGGAGAGGTGCGATCATATGAAAAGCTGTGTGTTACCTAAAGCATCCTGCTGGGCCTCTCAGATGCCAAGTGTGTCCCTAAAGAAATCCTCTGTTGTCACCCTCTCCTCCCTTTGTCCATCTCTGGTCTTCTTACTACCTCTGGTCAGGTCTGGAGAAAAACAAAGGTACATAATGGTTGGCCCAATTTCTCCGACCTGCTGTCTGCTTTGGAGCTGTGAACTCCCAGTCATCTCAACTCTGTCTGTAGTCTGCAGCAGCTACCTGAAGCTGTATGAGGAGAGAGTGTGATCTCTGGATAGTCTGATCTCTCCTCATTACTGTAATGATTTAGCAGATGTGAGGTACAGAGCTAGCTAAATCGCCAGCTAGTGAGTGCTAGCCCATTGTGAGATTTTACCTTCCCTGAAACCTGAAGTGGAGTTGTCCTAGTGTTGGTGTTGATGAACATGATGGCTTCTGGAGCACGAAGTTTTGTTGTGAACAGAGGATCACACTCACTTTCCCAGTTTCTCCTTGACTGTTTCTGTTTCTGTCATGAGGGGGGAAGTGACAGATTTTTCAAATCTGGGTTGAGCAGGCAACATGAAGTAGAGGCAGACAACAAAGGAACAGTTTTCAAAACATTTCTTTTAGAGCATGATTCTTTCCATAACTTTGTTATTTTAAGTTGTACCAATAAATTACTTTAAAAACCATTCAAGAATAAAAGACACAAAACATAGCAAGTGAGAAAAAAGAAAAAAAAGCACAGAAAGTGGTGCAGCCCAGGAGGCCTATATGTTGAATGTCTTTCCCTATAAGTGTGCTGAAAGTCTGTTGTCAATTTGTTTACTGTAAAATATTATTGTATCTTGTCAAACACCATTTTTTCCAAAGGTTTACTAAGGGTTAGTAACAGGCTGATTGGTCGGCTATTTGAGCCAGTAAAGGGGCCTTTACCATTCTTAGGTAGGGGAATTACTTTTGCTTCCCTCCAGTCCTGAAGGCACACACTTTCTAGTAGGCTTAAATTGAAGATATGGCAAATAGGAGTGGCAATATCGTCCGCTATTATCCTCAGTAATTTTCCATCCAAGTTGTCAGACCCCTGTGGCTTGTCATTGTTGATAGACAACAATACTTTTTTCACCTCTTCCACACTCACTTTACGGAATTCAAAATTACAATGCTTGTCTTTCATAATTTGGTCAGATATACTTGGATGTGTAGTGTCAGCGTTTGTTGCTGGCATGTCATGCCTAAATTTGCTAATCTTGCCAATGAAAAAATCATTAAAGTAGTTGGCAATATCAGTGGGTTTTGCGATGAATGAGCCATCTGATTCAATGAATGATGGAGCGGAGTTTGCCTTTTTGCACAAAATTTCATTTAATGTGCTCCAAAGCTTTTTACTATCATTCTTTATATCATAGTGTATTTTCTTCTTCTTTTTATTCAGTTTAGTCACATGATTTCTCAATTTGCAGTACATTTGCCAATCGGTTGTGCAGCCAGACTTATTTGCCATTTATTTTGCCTCATCCCTCTCAACCATACCATTTTTTAATTCCTCATCAATCCACGGGGATTTAACAGTTTTTACAGTCATTGTCTTAATGGGTGCTTGCTTATTAGTAACTGGGATAAGCAATTTCATAAATGTGTCAAGTGCAGCATCTGGTTGGTTCTCATTACACACCACGGACCAACACATATTCTTTACATCAACAACATAGGAATCGCTACAAAACTTATTGTATGACCTCTTATACACTATATTAGGCCCAGCCTTTGGAATTTTGGTTTTCCTAGATATGGCTACTATATTGTGATCACTACATCCAATGGATTTGGATACTGCTTTCAAGCTAATTTCTGCAGCATTAGTAAAGATGTTGTTACGGATACAGGTATCCTGTATGTGTTTTTGTGTTTTTCCTCTCCTTCTGCCCTAATCACAGGTGTCCTTTGTGTTCCTGATTGGAGGTCGTTGGGGTGTCCCACCTGTCAGTCATCAGTTAATCTGCTGATTGCTGAGGTGGACCAATCAGTGGACAGTTCTCCTGATTGCACCACCTGTTTCTGTTTTCTTATCCAATCAGATCGCACATCCCCTTGTTTTAAAAGCTAGTCAGTTGTGTTTGCTGACAGAGACTCTTTTTGTTTGTGAGTATGTATACGGTGGTGTCTTGTTTTTGTGTACTCACTCGTTAACTGTTTAGTCCGTATGGTACCCATATTGTTTGTTTGTGCCTGGGAAAAGGGGGATTTAGCAAGTCGCCCTTGGGCATACACTACCCGTAGGAAAACCTTGTCTAAACACACTAGTTAGACCTGAGCAGACCACCCACTGTATTTTTGTATGTATTTACTTAGCAGTAAGCTTAGTAGTTCTTGAGGCAGGCAAGATCAGTTTAGGGGTTTTTGACTTTATTGTTTTATTCCTTGGGTCCAGCTCAGCCCCTTTTCCCCAAACCATTTACCGTGTGTTTTATAATAAACATTTTGTGTTTGACGGTAGCGTTTGGTTATCGGCGTATTTTGTTCTCACTGTTCCTTGGCAATAGCCTAATTTGCATGAGTTATGTTACGGGCCTCTTTTCCATCCACCCTAGACTTTTAAAGCCACGGGGTTCGTAACAGATGTGATCAATACATGTTCATGATTTCATTCCTGTACTGTTTGTAACTACCCTGGTAGGTTGACTGTAACCTGAACCAGGTTGCAGGCACTGGTTACAGTTTGAAGCTTTCTCTTGAGTGGGCAGCCTGATGAAAGCCAGCCAATATTTAAATCACCCAGAAAATATACCTCTCTGTTGATATCACATACATTATCAAGCATTTCACACATGTTATCCAGATACTGACTGTTAGCACTTGGTGGTCTATAGCAGCTTCCCACCAGAGTGTGCTTTAGGTGAGGCAGATTAACCTGTAGCCATATTACTTCAACAGTATTTAACATGAGATCTTCTCTTAGCTTTATTTTTTGTAGCTCTTATAACCATGTATTGCTACCACTGTATCATCAAAGGTATTATCTAAGTGAGTTTCAGAGATTGTCACAATATGAATGTCATCTGTTACTAGCAAATTATTGATACCATGAACCTTGTTTCTTAAGCTACATGTTAACGTAGGCTATTTTTAGCATTTTTCTGGGATGCTTGATTGTTTTGTGGTCCTCTGTAGCTAGCTCAGCTGGTAGAGCACGGCGCTTGTAACGCCAAGGTAGTGGGTTCGATCCCCGGGACCACCCATACACAAAAATGTATGCACGCATGACTGTAAGTCGCTTTGGATAAAAGCGTCTGCTAAATGGCATATTATTATTATTATTATTTGTATTGCTTTACTGGGAAGTTTAGTGGAGGTGCTCAGGTTATTTATGTTAGTGCAGGGTGAGCTGCACACAGTGGACTTCCTGCTAGGGCACACCACCTCAGTGCTAACAGTATAACTCTGGTTCATTTGCACATGATTGCTGCATATAATAGCTGTAGGATCAGCAGAGGCATTCAGGGCAGTAAGAGGGACATAAAGGTTACTTACGTTGTGTCTTCCAGCGCCCCTGGGATAATGTACATTTGCTGAAGCATTATGACAACTCAGCGACACAATGGTAGGGATTAAATGAGCAGGGCTTGGGTCATTGATAAGTCATTGTCTCAATGCAGATAGTGTCTTGTGATTTTGACCGGAGGATAGAGTTAGGCCTATTCACCGTTTTTTTTCCGGTCACGTGGCGGTTCTGTCTAATCGAACAGAACCATTGAAGGGAGTGACGACTAAAGCTGAGGGTTCACTGGAAGTGATCATGGCTGGCTGACAGGTAGAGCTGATCTATCATCATCAGGCTGAGAGTTGGAAGCAGAGAAAGAATATCAGTCTCGGCTGACTAATAAAGTACTATTCTATTCTGCTCTCATACTGAGGATGGCATTCACAGTCTGGGCTAACTATATGGACATTTCTATGCAGCAAAGAGATTCGGTAGATGAGCGTTAAAGATATCATGTTTCCTAACTCTGATCTTATCAGACCAGCATTGTAGAAGCAATGAATGTCATCCCCTTAACTACCACGAATTGTATCATAGAAAGCCATGCTAGTTAAATGTGAAAATGTTATGGAGGGTATTTGCTCCATTGTTTACGCTTTTGTTGTTGGCCCAATCTTGATCTGATTCATTCTGATGGTGTGCACATCTAACAGAGCATGTATTAAACATATCTGTTCTGGGTGTGAGAGTTCTGGGTCTGAATTTCCATGTTCTCCAGAGAGAAGGGAATACATTGTTGTGATTTGTCCGAAAGTGTGTTCTGATGGATGCAGTGCATGTGTGTGTGGTGTGTGTAGTGGATTCAGCATAAGCAGAGCAGGGTGGTGAAATGTGAAAAGAGCAGATGCTGTTAAGGAGAGAAAAATGGTGCTGCTGTGAAGTCATGCTGAATCAATCGAACAATTACACACACACACAAATGCGGATGCAGGCTGAATAAATGAATGAACAAAGGCAGAAGGCATCACTGAGGAGAAAGAGGAAAAAAGAGAGGGAGGGGCAAAAAGAGATAGAGGAAGGAAGGGAGATAGATAGAGAAGGCGGGTTTGAGTGGCACTAGCAGGTAGTTGGGGCAGTTAGGTTAAACAGAGTGAACATCAACAGCACTCTTTATTTTTATCTCTTTAATGAGCTGCCTGTAAGCCTAGCCTCTATCCCAGTCCCCAGCCCTGCATCTCTGTCCAAGCCCCAGTCCTCAGTCCACCCCTTACCTCAGCCTCGTACCCCAGCCCCAGCCCCTACTCTACCTCTGACTCCCTAGTCCCCCAGTAATCCCTAGTCCCCCAGTACTCCCTAGTCCCCCAGACCTACTAACTCTGCGCTAAGAGCTGTACAGAGACTGTTGTGCATCCATCTAACTCTGCAAATGTAGCAGATGGGGATTTGTGAAACTCACTCCTCAGCCTGAAGTGTCGTCCCTTGGGCGGTCGCATGTGTCCTGTGTTGGAACGCTTCAGGAGGGCGGTTGCGTGTGCCCTGAATTCGAGTCTCTGTATGAGCTGAATCAGGAGGAAGTGGCACTTGCTAAGCAAGCAGCTTGACATCCTTTACAACAACTCTGTAGTCTGTACTGCTCATTAGGTGTTTCTATCAAAGCTTTTCTCTGTGGTGTTTCTTTTAATGAGGAAGTTAGTTCAGATCAGTGTTTTCTGCTAGTTTTCTCTAGCTGCTGTTCTATCACGGCCCGGTCATACCACTTCAAAGTTGGGTTTGAAAATGGTGCTCATTTCAATAAAACTGTTTGGGATAACAGTTTTTTTTTTTTTTTTTTTAGAGGAGTATAGTATACTCAAGAAGTAGAAAACGAGAAGTACCAATTTTCTGTATCGGTCAGCATCAGTCCACTTCGACCACTGATCTGACTCCTGCTGTTGTGATTGGTGTGTTAGAAAGCTGTGTTTCTTTTGTTGAGTGAGCATCTTGACTCATTGAGGTGTATCCTGTGGAACGTGACAGATAGACAGTTGAGTTCTGTTAAGATGTTGATCTGACACTATTCTGTATGAGTGTTAATAAATGTTGATCCATCCTGGTGTGTCCCAGTGTGATCACTACAGCTGATTATCAATTAGACACTAGTTTATCTGACTGGTTTGAATGACAACAGATAACCTGACCGACACTAGGATTATCTACCTTAGATTATCACACTCTGAATATCTATCTACCTTATATACTGAACAAAAATATAAACGGAACATGTAAAATGTTGGTCCCGTGTTTCATGAGCTGCAATAAAAAATCCCAGAAATCTTCCATACGCTAAAAAGCTTATTTCTCTCAGATTTTATGTGTGTGTGTATTTGAGCAGAAGTATCTATGTCAGTTTCTCTTACATAACTCTGCCTCTGTTACCCTCTCTCTCTCTTTCTCTCTCCCCACTGGGCACACACTGGTTGAATCAGCGTTGTTTCCACATCATTTGAAGGAAATGACGTTGAACCAATGTGGAATAGACGTTGAATTGACTTCTTTGCTCAGTGGGGCTTTCTCTCTCTCTCCCTCTTCATTCTCTCTCTCTCTCCCTTCTTCCTCTCCTTCCCTTTCTTCCACTCTTCCTCTTCCTCTCCTTCCCTCCCCTCTGTCTCGCTCCCTTCCTCCTCTCCTCCTAACTCTTCTTCTTCTTCTGCTTTCTCTCTCCCCCTCTAGACAACTCCAGGCAGTAAGGCTGCAGGGGGCAGTCTAGTCCAGGGTGACATCATCACATCAATAGACGGCCTTAGTACGGAAGGCATGACACACCTGGAGGCACAGAACAAGATTAAGATGGCCTCCAATAAACTGGCCCTCACCATGCAGAAGTAAACATACACACACACACAGGCACGCACGCACACATACACATGGGCGCGCACGCATGCACGTATAGACGCACACACTTACACACACACAGACACACACACACACACACACACACTCTTAAAATACTTAGAAGATAACATGCAAAACTACATAACACATGTAAAACTACTTACACATGTAAAAGTCTGTTGTTGTTGCTCTGCACCCAGGTCGAAACGTCCTGCCCCTGTTCCCATGGCAACACCCAGAATGGACTCCCCCATGTCAGTTATTCCTCACCAGAAGGTAAAAAGTTTCGGCATTTGTGTGTCTGTGTGTCTGCACGTGTGGGATCAAGTGAAGACTCGAAGGCTGTGTGTTGGCGCCCTCTAGTGTTTCTATTTCAGCTGCAGCTTCCATATTAAAGAGCAGAGGATCAAGCTCTGGCCAAATCAATGACCATATATAAATGGACAAAGCCATCGATCATGTGACACCATTCATTCCTATGTGAAGACTGAAAAGCGCATTGAAGCCAAATAAAATTGGTTAAGATGCCGTCTCATGGAGACATAACATGAGCAGTTTGAGTTACTCCAGGAAGTGACGTCGCACGCTAGCTCAAAGCTACTCCCTCTCATTGAGTAACTCAAGTTGAAGGCCAACTGGGGTACTGCAGGCCTCCATTAGCAACTCAATTATCCTAATAACTTCTTCTGTGTGTTATTTTAAACCCCTAGAGTCGATATCTGCGCCCCCGCAGAAATCGAATTAGTATAATAAAAAAATCCCCATCAAAATCCACCTGTTTAAGCTAGAGATATATATTTTTGCTTGGGCTGCATCTCAATCCACCGCATCCGCCGATGTCAGGCTTCCACATCTGGGGTGAAAGGTGGTAGAGCTACTAGATCAGGAGACATCCCGAAATCGATCTTCTGACGAGCCTATGGTGTCCGAATGCCACAAGCTTCCGGGGACTCGTCTGAAGTCAGTACCGCCAATGTGTCAACTTCTGTCTGAAGGTAACTCGTCTGAAGGTAACCCGGTACCAGTTTAAAAATGATTGGAAGTACATATGGAAGTACTTTAGTGCAAGAAAATGCTTAAATATGGGTAAAAAAAAAAGAAACATTATTTCCTGAGCTTTCTTATATCTCTCAGATATAGGATAGACACTTCAAAACAGACTTCCTTTTTATAAATGTTATGACTATCTGTTTGCCATGTATGAATATGTTATTCAATGTGTTTCTATTGGCTAATTGCAGTAAATTAAATTCCATGTTTTATCAAATATTTTTTTTACATATATATATTTTTTGATACCTACAGGGGTAATAAAATTCAAAATCAAATAGCTAAATGATCCTTGTTATTACCATCTTAAAACAATTCCATATGTTAGCTTAGTAGAAACCCAGCCCCGGGCCCTTGGACCTTAGGGAATTAGTTCAAGGACATACATCTGGTGTATTAGAAGCGTTTATTGGTACCATGATTCGATTTACACAAAGATTGCCATTTTTCCATTCACTATAATGGGGATCCTGTTTTCTGCTAACAATGCCTGCAGTACCGCGGTCAGCCTTGAACTTCCACGGCTTCAATGATAGGGGGCAGTCGTTCTCCCCTGGGCCAAATAGTGAAGAGGATACACCACTCCTATCTATCTATCTTTTTCCTCATTCCTCATCAATCCTCTTTATTTATTCTTTCTCTCCTTTTCTCCCCCATCTCTATGTTTTTCTGAGTCCCTCACTCTACCTCTCTTGTCACTAAGGAGGGTGATCATGTTAAAAAAGAAGTAGAAGAAAAAGACGAGGTGGAGGTGAAGAAGTTTGGGAGACTATTGTCTAAAAAGCCTGTTGAGCCGACCCCTGCCCCCCGTACACCCTCTCCTCTCCTTCCCCCCTCCTCTGCCGCTGCAGTGTCTCTCTCGAACCAGAAGGGACAGTATAACTCCCCCATCAGCCTGTACTCTGCACACACTCTTAGAGAGATGGCCCTGCTGCAAGGCAAGGTTGCAGGAGATGGGGCAGGGGCCGCCAGGCTGGGAGGAGAGGGGGCGGACAGCGGAGTGCCATTCCTAGGGTAGGTAGCCTGGGGGCATATCTGAAATGGCACCCTGTTCCCTGTATAGTGCACTGATTTTGGCCACGTGTTCCCTTTATAGTGCACTTCTGTTGACCAGAGCCTCACTGAGTTCCCAACAAAACATCCACACTAACTAGGAAACAAAACACTCCCTCCTCTCCCAACCACTGGACCTACTGGAACTAAGGCCTTGTTGTACTACCCCAATTTTTTATTTTCCTCCTCACTCTCTTCCTGCCCCATCCCCTCCCCTGGCTATCTCCATTCTAGGACAACTTAGGGTATGAGCCGTAGGGGGTGTATCATACACCCCTGCCCCCAAGTGTGCACGTTAAACAGGACGGTGATCAAGAATACTCAGAACATTCCGTGATTATCCTGGAACACATTCCCCTGGCTCACATGCGCACTCGTCGCCCTAGGTGGTAACGTGCGCGCTCTGACACACACCTGGACTGTCTCCAGGTAATACTGCACCACACTCTGTGGCTGTGTACATGACGACTACAGTCATTCCGCTGACGACAGGTGCTTTAGCTGTTAGGAGTTGATGGCCTTTGAGGGAGCATCCCTGTCACTTCATCAGTTATTTGCTAAACTCAGCTGGGCTGGGGGGGTGAAGTTAGGTAGATATGCTGATCAGAATACGGTAAACGTGTCCAGTAAACGTGACCTTAGTCTCACGCAGTACCCTGGTTCAGTACAGGCGACCCTCTTTTTGTGAGCTCACACACAAACACGTGAACAGCTGCTCCTCGCCGCGCTGGTATGTTCCACTCGGGTTACAGTGGATCCCAAACCCCCCTCTCATTCAGTATCACAAACACACATACACAGTGTCCCGGAATAGATCCATCTCTATATTCAGCACATAACCCATAAGCTCCAACAATTTGTGGAGTGTGTGTACCTCGGGGATTTGGGCTGAAAGTAAAAAGACACATTTCTGTTCTCTCCAAGAAAATAGACAAAGTATTCTTATTTTTCTTCTTCTGTCTGAGTGTGTGTGTGCGTACGCTTGTGCATGTCTGTGAGTGTCTGTGTACGTGTGTGTGTGTCATGTGATTGTTGAGCTCCTGCTCCTGTCAGTTAGTCTGCTGGGTCGCAGGGAATCCTGGTAAATATCACAGTTGATGACACACAACTGCCATTATAACACACAGAATGACTCTATAACTATTACCTTACTATCACTCTGGTAATACCTTACCTTCTCTCTCTCTCTCTCTCTCTCTCTCTCTCTCTCATATTGTTACAGATTATTGCAAACACGGCTGGAAAGTCAGTACCATCTGAATGTACAGAATTTGCATGAACAAAGTTTAAGAGTTTATATGTGTGCATGCTTAGCTGCGTGTATTTTGTGAATGGCATCTTGCCCACAGTGTGAGCATTGATCCATTCTCTGGTGATGATGGAGTGTCTATTCTGAGCATCTTTGTCAGAATCATCCTGCCAGTGTACTGTGTCCATGTGGCAGACTTAATCAATCAATGTACATGCACAAACATAGACATTGAAACAAACAATTCTAAAATCAACCTACAATAGAGCATGCTGGGAAATAGGATAATGAAGGGCGTGGTCTTAGTTCAGGCCCCTGTATTAGGGTAAAACTAGGCCCTCAAAATAAGGCCTTATGAAATACGTATGGTATTGCGTTCAATAGATACAAAAATATGATAACATAATCGCAAAAACTGATGAATGCAACAACCATGTCTCTGTCACTAACAAATACAGGTATAGGTGGTAACTCTACAATTTCCTCAAAAGGCACTCTGGGAAATATTTGAAAAAGGCTTTACACTAAGCAGTGTGTTAATTTAACACTGTTCCAGTGTGTATATGGGTCCACAGACTCCACACTTTCAGTGTTGATTTAACATTCTCTGTGTAAATAGTTTTTATTTAACACTGGATAATTTTTATTTAACACATGCGTTCACAGTATATTCCGTATGGTACTGCATATATATGTGTGTGTGTTGACGTGTGCATGTGCGCATTGTAACGGGTTTGACTTGAGGTTATTTATAGGGGTGCCAGGTAGGTTGTGCCTACCAGAGAAAGCCTGGGTTTCTCCTTTTAGTTTGGGAGGGAATGAGTCCCATCTGGTCCGTCAAGTCACACCAATACAAAGGACTTATGTAAAAGTCAAGATGGAAATATACTTTTCATAAACCCCCTTAAAACCTTGGAAAGAACTTCAAACAAGTGTATTCTTTTGCGTGGTTGTATTAACAACATAAATGATCACACACACCCACACACAACAATATAACAAATCAATGCACTTATGTTCATTTAGAAATGTCCTGTACCTCGGGCATAAAAAGAGTCCAGCCCGGTAAATAGGTTCAGTGGCTCAAGTGACCTTAGTCCCGCAACGCTTGTCCGTAGCATAAACCCAGTATATTCATACACTCAAAATAACACTTATTTTGTAACACAACTATAAAGCGTATCAAAGACTACCCAAAGAATAATACGTCCTCACAACTACATAAATCACAGTATACATCACCCCAAACAAATGAAATACCGTATACAAAAAAGTTGTAGTCAGTCGGTCAGTCAGACAATCCGCCAACAGCCCTCCAGCGGAGGAAAGGCCACGAAAACCAACGGAGAGTTGTAGTCCACAGACGCACAGAGTGGATCCAATCCTGGGTAAACTCGCTTTAAGGCCACAAAACACACTGTAAGGCAACAAAACAAACGTAATGGCGAAGCTTCATGAACTGAAGGTAGTACACATCCTCATTCATGTCTCAATCACAACTCCCTTTTGCGCAGCTGATGCTGGCTATTTAATGGGGAATTAAAGGGGAAGCGCCATTAGAAGGAGAAGCCTTGAGACGGTTCCAGAAATATTCAGGGCCGTCACACACCCCTCCCTGGAAAAAAGCCGACCATTGCCCGGGAAGGCAGATCTTGGTCGGGAAACCGAGAAAGGTCTCCTCATCACTTTCCTCTACAAAAATATTCCTTACTTTTGGCGCTCACGCTCCTCAGCTGAGGGGTCACAGGCATTAGCCGTGAGACTTCTGGGTCTGGGAATCCGAGAAAAGTCTCCTTACTTTCCTCTTCAAAGATCTCCAGGACCTTGCGGCGCTCAATCTCCTCCAATTCCTCAGCCGAGGGGTAACAGGCCTTAAGGCGTGAGACATGGACAACGCGCATATCTTCACCTGTGTCCTCTTTCACCACTCGGTAGTTCAAAGGGCCCACCTGCTCCACAATCCTATATGGTCCTTGCCATTTAGGAGCGAGCTTGGCCGAGAAGAATTGTTCAGCTTTCGAGTAAGGATGAGAGCGAAGCCACACCCGATCACGAAGCTGGAACTGCATGTCTCGGTCTGTTCTTATCATAATTTCTCTTCTGCTTGAGTCGGTGCCTGGATCATGTTCCTTGAGACAAGAGCTCCTCTCAAGTCGTGGAGATGGACTACCTGGTCATAGCAAGCAGCGTCTGGAGTAAGCTGCTGGGGCTGTAGCACCATATCCAAGGGTCCTCGGAGGAGACGACTTAGGTTCAGCTCTGCAGGTGTGACTCCAGTGGACTCTTGCACAGCAGAATTCAGGGCAAATCGAAACTCGTGAAGGTGCTTGTCCCAGTGTTTGTGCTGGGTCCCTACATAGGAAGCAACCATTGTCTTCAAGGTTCGATTTACTCTCTCAGTGAGGTTGGTCTGTGGGTGATAGGCTGTGGTCAACTTCTGTCTCAGGTTCCATCTTTGGCAGGTCTCTCCAAAGAGATCAGAGACAAATTGGGAACCTCGATCAGACAGAATGTAATCAGGCACTCCCCAGCGAGTCAGGATCTCTTTCGTAAGGATGTTAGAGACGGTCCTCGCTGTGGCCTGACGCAGGGCAAAGAGCTCAACCCACTTGGAATAGTAATCAACAAAAACAAGAATGTACACATTCTGATTGGAGCTTCTAGGAAATGGACCCATCAAATCCACTCCTAACATTTCCCAAGGTCGGGTAACCACAGTTTGCTGCAACTTGCCAGCAGGTTTTCTACCCTTCTGGTTTGTACATTTGACAAACCTGACATTTTCGGATATGTGACTTCACATCCATGCTCAGATGTGGCCAGTACAGTAATGCTTGCAAACGTTTGTAGGTTTTGAACCTGCCCAAATGACCAGCTAATGGGTCTTCATGGAAATGTTGAAGCAGTTGAAGGCGTAGAGTTTCAGGTATGTACATTTGGTAGAGTGTTCTGTGAGGTAGTTGTACAACTCGGTAGACTTTGTCTTCAATGATGGTCAGCTTTGTGGTAGGGTTGACCATCTTTTCTTCATCTTCCAGGATAGTCTGGTACAAAGCCTGTACTTCGGGATCATCCTGTTGGGCTTTCCAAATGACCTCATCAGAGATGGGAAAGTCAGTTTTGGGTGAGTCTCGACTGCTAGACAGGACAGTAGCACATGTAAGATGAGGGCCACCATTACCACAAGCAGGAGCTCTGGATAAGGCATCTGGAACAGTGTTGTATTTTCCTTTCCTGTATTCTACTGCAAAGGTGAACTCTTGCAACCGTAGAGCCCATCTGATGAGCCTGGTGCTTGGTTTGTTGGTCTTGAACACCCACACAAAGGGAGGAATGGTCAGTGACCACAGTGAAGTGTCTTCCCTCCAGGTAGTACCTCCACTTTTCCAAAGCCCAGACAACTGCCAGGCACTCTTGCTCGGGTTGTGGAGTAGTTCCGTTCTGCTCCATTCAATGTCCGACTGGCGAACGCTAGCACTTCTTCCGTACCAAGTCCAGTCTGTTGGACTAGGACAGCACCAAGTCCAACATCACTTGCATCAGTGTAAACAACAAAAGGGAAATCAAAGTTGGGATGACCCAAAATGGGAGGGTGACGAGGTGTCGTTTCAGGGTTTCAAAGGAGTTCCGGCACTCTGCCGTCCATCGGAATTTCGCTCCTTTTCGCTTCAACCCGTTGAGGGGTTCTGCCACCTGGGAGAAGTTCCACACAAACCGATGGTACCATCCAGCCATCCCAAGGAACCGTTGAAGGGCCTTGAGTGTGGTTGGCACAGGGAAGTCTTGTACAGCCTTGGTCTTTTCAGGATCCACATGAATACCATCACAAGACACATATGGCCAAGGAACTTCAGGGAGGTTTGGCAGAAGTTGCTCTTCTTCATGTTCACTGTCAGACCAGCTTCTCTTAGCTTGTCCAACACTGCTTGAAGGTCTTGAAAGTGTTGCTCTCTGTTCTGGGAGTAGATAATTATATCGTCCCAGGTAGACGAAATATATCTTCCCCTTTTGAGCTCACCTAACGCAATCTCCATGAGTCTTTGGAAAGTGGCAGGTGCATTCTTTAATCCAAAAGGCATCACCTTAAAGGAAAACAAGCCCTCAGCACAGACAAAAGCAGTCTTGTCCTTGCTTTCCTGGTCCATCTCAACCTGCCAATAGCCACTATTGAGGTCAAGGGTAGTGAACACAACAGCGCCAGACAATGACTCCAGGATCTCGTGGATGGTGGGAAGAGGATAGGCATCAGTCTGGGAAACATTGTTGGTCTTCCTATAGTCCACACAAAATCTAAGACCACCGGTCTTTTTTTGGAATGAGGACAACAGGAGCAGCCCAGGGAGAGGAGGAACGTTCTATTATATCTTGTGTCAACATATCATTAATGAGTCCTTTTGGATGATTAGCTTCGCTGGGGACAAACGATATGGCTTTTGCTTGATCGGCATTTCCTGTGTAAGGAATATTTTGTGCTTCAGGAGTCCGGTGCGTCCTAACTTTGAAGTACACACATCAGCATTATTCTGCAGCTGTTCCAACAGCCTTAACTCCTCTGGCTGTTCCAGCTGAGCTCTTCTTACAGCCTGTAAAAGGAGATCATCAGAAGGATTACCCAGGGTTAGTGGTACCGTAGCAACGGCAGAGAAGACTGCCACATTTGGACCCCAATCATGTAACTTTGCACCTTCTGATTGGAAGAAATGCTTCTTGCTCGGATTGTTTGGAAACCAGTAGCAATTGTGTGCGATATCAATCTGGACACCACTGAAGTACATGAAATCAATTCCCAACACGACAGGAAAAGCAAGGTTCTTGGTTTGTAGGATAACCGAAGGAATCATATAGGAGCGGTTACACAGGCGGAACTCCACCTCACTCCATCCAAGTGGTCGTTTAGCCTCACCGTCAGCCAGATACAGTGGACCTTCTGTCCACGGCTTCAAGTTGTATTTTGGACCTTGAACCTCCTTCCACAGTTTCTCATTGAGCAGTGTGTAGGATGACCCGGTGTCCAGGATGGCTCTTCCTGTCCATGGGCCTATGGACAGGGGTAACACCAGCTGGTGTGGTATTAACTGAAAGGAAGGGGATGTCGGCGGGGGGGCGTAGGCAGTGACTCTTGAGGTTTCAGCTCTGGTCAAAGCACCCAGAGTAGGATGGTCGTTCCTGCGAAGTGTGTTAGGGGTGTTGGCCTGTTGTGATTTGTGGTTTCTGGAAGGGTTTACTTGATACGGTCTTGGACATGTAGCTGAAGAATGTCCCTTTTGGCTACATCTCCAACAGAACATGGGAGGGGTCTTGGCTGGAGACTCTGGCTGTGGTTGAGGATCTGGCTTGGGTAACTGTCTGGGTGTCTGTTTCTTTCTCTGTTCATATTGCTGTTGGCATTCTCTGTCCTTCTCGAACTGCTGTCCCAGGCGAACCAGTCCATCGACAGTGGTGACTCTTTCTCTGAGTTGACTGGCTAGTAGTGGGTTGATGTTCTTCAAGATCAACTTAATGACCGCTTCCTCCTCAATGCCAGGTTTCCACCTTCTGCACAGGGAGTGGTAACCGTATGCAAAGTCACGGATATTCTCATTCTCCCTTTGCACTCGATTCCTGACTCTGTCTGCCAGCTCATCTGTGTAGTCCTCAGACAGAAATGCAGAGGAAAACTTGGCCTCAAAGTCAGCCCAGGAGGTAGTGGTGAGACGTGCCACATCCCACCAGTCTCCGAGCTGTCCCATGCAACACATTCCTCAATGTGGCAAGGAGTTCTTCGTCAGCCAGGGGATTGAGGGCAAGAAAGTCATGACATCTTTCCAGATACACTAGCGGATCAGGACTGTCATCCTTTTTCCCAAAGGTGGGAAATTGCAATTTAATGGGCATCGCTCCCACATGACGTCTACTCAAATCACCATGAACAAAAGAGCTAGGAGGGATTGAGGAAGTAGAGGGTGAGGGAGTTATGGGACCATGAAAATGAACACCAGGATGCATGGTGGATTGCATCCTGCAAGGGGTGGCTGCAGCATGGCCTTGTCTTGGCTGTTCTGAGGTGCCCGCTTGGCCCTCAGTGGTCTGAACAGAAGTGGACACAAGAGAAGCTCTGTGCAAGGAGTTGTGCCTAATGGAGGCCATGTCAACAGACACATCATCCAACATTTTAACACAATTAGAGAGCGCTGTCTGCAAGTGGTCTACAGTGTTAACCAGGGAGAAAAATACAGAATTGACGTCCTGAGGACCTCAGTGTGATGATGTTGCAGGCGCCACTGGAGAGTGGCAGTGAGTTGGCTTTGTTGGTAGTCAAACTGCCTGTCCATGGCACCAGTAATTTCCTGTCTTCCACTCTCACTGAGCTCTGTCAGAGTGTGAGTTAGAGTACTCAGTGAGTTTCTGAATTCCATGGCACTCTGTTGTTGCTCTACACTCAGACATTTGAATTTATGATGGATTAGAGTTTGGAGATGTTGTTGAGTCTTACGAATATCAAGGATGTCACCTTGAAGTTGTAAGACTACAACCTCTGGAGATAAACCAGACAATGGAGGAAGATTGGGCGTCAGAGGGAGGGCTAGCTCAGTACTTTCACACAGATCCATGTCAATAAGTGAGTTACTCGTTAGACCTGTGGCCTGTGGTCCAGACCGAGCATTCAGATTCCCAGGGCTCTGGCCCACATCAACTCCATTATTTCCATTCACATTATGATTTGTATTGTTGGCTCGGTAGTCAGAATGGCCCTGTGTATTCCCATTGACAGGTAGGATATGGATGAGCACATTTTCTTGTAGTGAATCCATTATTTTAATTCCACTCAAAAGATTTGCTTTGGTTAGTTCTCAATGTTGAGGTCCCATCTGGGGTGCCATTTTTTATGTAACGGTTTTGACTTGAGGTTATTTATAGGGGTGCCAGGTAGGTTGTGCCTACCAGAGAAAGCCTGGGTTTCTCCTTTTAGTTTGGGAGGGAATGAGTCCCATCTGGTCCGTCAAGTCACACCAATACAAAGGACTTATGTAAAAGTCAAGATGGAAATATACTTTTCATAAACCCCCTTAAAACCTTGGAAAGAACTTCAAACAAGTGTATTCTTTTGCGTGGTTGTATTAACAACATAAATGATCACACACACCCACACACAACAATATAACAAATCAATGCACTTATGTTCATTTAGAAATGTCCTGTACCTCGGGCATAAAAAGAGTCCAGCCCGGTAAATAAGTTCAGTGGCTCAAGTGACCTTAGTCCCGGCAACGCTTGTCCGTAGCATAAACCCAGTATATTCATACACTCAAAATAACACTTATTTTGTAACACAACTATAAAGCGTATCAAAGACTACCCAAAGAATAATACGTCCTCACAACTACATAAATCACAGTATACATCACCCCAAACAAATGAAATACCGTATACAAAAAGTTGTAGTCAGTCGGTCAGTCAGACAATCCGCCAACAGCCCTCCAGCGGAGGAAAGGCCACGAAAACCAACGGAGAGTTGTAGTCCACAGACGCACAGAGTGGATCCAATCCTGGGTAAACTCGCTTTAAGGCCACAAAACACACTGTAAGGCAACAAAACAAACGTAATGGCGAAGCTTCATGAACTGAAGGTAGTACACATCCTCATTCATGTCTCAATCACAACTCCCCTTTTTGCGCAGCTGATGCTGGCTATTTAATGGGGAATTAAAGGGGAAGCGCCCTATTAGAAGGAGAAGCCTTGAGACGGTTCAGAAATATTCAGGGCCGTCACAGCATTGGTACTATATGTGTGTTAATAAGGCATCATAACTAACTAGGAATTTACAGTGTGTAAAGTGGAGCGTGTGTTTGTGTCTTACAGCCTGTTTAGTACTGGCTTGATTTGGTTTTCCTTGCTCGTCTGTATTTCTTGATCACTTTGTGATTATGTGTATTTTCTTGAAGTCATGGCTTATGCTCAATTTACTAGTCCTGAGGTGACACTATAGACAATGTATTTCAAATCAAATAAATAATAAAGTGAAGTCACCTCAATCTGCTTCCATAATAGAGAGAGACTAGGTACAATGTAATCATTCATAGTGTGAGAGTGATGAGAGAGACAAACAGGTACTATACAATCAGATATAGTGGACAAGAGAGACAGACAGGTAGTTGTAGTGTACTAAAGAGACAGACAGGTAGTGGTAGTGTACTAAAGAGACAGACAGGTACAATGTAATCAGTGGTAATGTAAATGTACTAGAGTGAGACAGACAGGGAGTAAGCTATATGATCATTAGTAGCGTTTATCATATGTGTGTATATACCTTGTAGTGCTGTGCAGTGTGCGAGCCCACAGATGGAGGAAGGTAAGTGAAACTCTTAGCCCTACTCCTGTTGCACCTCTCACCATCCCTCCACCTTTTTTTCTCTCTTTCTTTTTTCCCTCTCTCCCCTCTCTCCGCCCGGTCGTCTGATTCCCTTACAACCTGTGAACCCAAATATGGATCCCTATTGCCACCTGCCCCCTTCATCCCACAAAACCCTCCCAACCCTCCCAAAATGACCCTTTATCCCTGACCCTTGACCCTTTACCCCGACCATATCCCTCTCCAGTCAGGAGTATGTGCCCAGCTTTAACCCCATAGCTCTGAAGGACTCAGCTCTGTCTACCCATAAGCCCATCGAGGTACGCGGCCCGGGAGGCAAGGCCACCATCGTTCACGCTCAGTACAACACCCCCATATCCATGTACTCACAGGACGCCATCATGGACGCTATTGCCGGACAGTCACAGTCCAAGGGCCATGAGGGGTAGGAGAGCACACACACAATGCAAAGAATACATTTTGTGTTAAGAGGCAGATACTCTGTCTGGGTCCTGCTGTATTTCTCCACTCCCACTTGTTGTCTGTGTCAATCCCATCTTTCTTTCTTTCTTTCTTTCTTTCTTTCTTTCTTTCTTTCTTTCTTTCTTTCTTTCTTTCTTTCTTTCTTTCTTTCTTTCTTTCTTTCTTTCTTCCGTCACTTCATCCACAACCCACCAACCAATCAACTACCCTGTGTTGTGTCATCCACCCCCAAACCCCCACCCCGCCCCCTTCTGATCATCTGACCTCAGTGAGGATGTACCTGCTGGCTCCCCCCTGGCGTAAGTATCACCCCCGACTCACCCTTTACTCACCGCCTACTCAATCTCCTCTCATATATGATATGTAATAAACATGTAATAAACTAATATCGGGCTCATGTTTGGCTTATATACTGTAAGTCTAATAAACAGTATCAAACTCACATCTGTCTCATATGATATCATCACATGATACATTTGCATATATCATATGGCTCTCGTGTTTTTCACATGGTTCTATCCATGTGTCTAGCTATTTCTCTCTCTGTGTGTCTGTCTCATTGTCTGTGTGTCCAGTTTCTTGCATTCAGAGGTGAACTACGATGTTTCAGGGGTTAACTAAGCTGTTTCAGAATGTTTTCAGGGGTTAACTCTGGTCTGATGACATAAAAGGGAATTTTCTGAGTATCACTGGTCTCCCCCTCCTGTTCTAACCCCCCAAACACTAGATGAGGCTCCTAGCATAACGAAACAGATTAGATCAACTGGAATGACACTCTCACTCACGTTTGCACAAAGAGCTTTGAGCAAACCACGCCCCAAAATATTCATTTTAATGATCACTAAAAGAGGAAATAACACTTTTTTGAACTGCAAAGAACCATTGAAGAGCTCAAAGGGTGCTTTGGGTCAGTATGGTTCCACATAGAACCCTACTTTTTGTGTGTGTAACCCATCCAACCACCCTCCCGGAGAGGCCTACACTCTTAGAAAAAAAGGTGCTATCTATAACCGGAAAGGGTTCTTCGGCTGTTCCCATAGGATAACGCTTTGAAGAACCCTTTTGGGTTCCAGGTAGAACCCTATTGGGTTCCAGGTAGAACCCTTTTCCCACTTTGTTAGATCATATTTATTAAATGGGCCCCAATACGATATCCTTCTTTTATCCCCTACGGTCTGTGTTCCATTGACCTCTTTACCGCATCTATGGACTAGTTACTGACATCATGTCCCCTGCCTGCAGTGGTTCCCTGCCTATGAAGGACCCGGTGGTTGACAGTGCGTCTCCAGTCTACCAGGCTGTGATCCAGCCACATGACAGAGACGAGGAGATGGCCGAGTGGGCCAGACGGGCTGCCAACCTGCAATCCAAGAGCTTCAAGATGCTGGCCCACCTCACCGGCACCGAATACAGTCAGTACACCTTTACTCAACGACTTCTTTCTCCCTCTCTTGTTCTGTCTAGCTCTTATTCTCTCTCTACTCTCTCCATCCCTCTTCATCTCCTGTCTTCTCTGTCTCTGTACTTCAGAGATTTCTTCTCTTCATGTTTTATGTATCCTCACCTCTCTTCTCCCTCTCTTCTCTTTCCCCCCCCTTCTCTGTCCTCAGTGCAAGACCCAGATGAAGAGGCCCTGCAGAGGTCGAGGTGAGGCGCACACACACACACACACACACGCAAACACACACACAAACACACATATGTTACCCTCCGTCTCTCTCTCTCTCTGTCTTTCTCCCAGGGATAAGTTTGAGTCGGAGGTGAAAGGACCTCGCTTCCGCAAGCTGAAGAACTGGCACAACGGGCTCTCAGCTCAGATCCTCAATGTCCCTGTGACTCCCTTCTAATCAGCTCTATCCTTTATCTTTAGAATGTTTGGAATGTTTGGAATGGTTTTTGTTTTTCTTTCTTTTTGGTTGTTCTGTCTCTCCTAACTGATAGGGAACTGTACAAAAAAGTATTTAAGAGAAATTGTAAAAGTGATCATGTAAACACACGCTCGCGAACACACACGCGCACACACATGCACACACCTATGTACGCATGCTAACAATGAACAAACATGCACACACAAATACATACAAATGCACATACACCCACACATTTTAAATGTACTATTATCATGGTGAATAAATATTTTCTTTAACCCAAATGACCTGTATGAATGTTGGTCATGTGTCTCATGTGTCTCTCTGTCAGGCGTCAGTGTGTAGTGGTAGGACGGAGTCAGGCGCAGGACACAGAGCTAGTAGACAACGTACTTTACTTGTAAATAACAATCTCCACGCAGGGAGGACAATCCCGCTCACCAGTCGATAACACCAAACATAGAACAAACACGCACACAACACAGTGGGAGCCATAGGGTTAAATAGGGAACAAATCATATACATAATGGGAACCAGGTATGTATAATGAAGACAAAACAAGTAGAACACAGAAACATAGATCGGTAGCAGCTAGTACTCCGTGACGACGAACGCCGAAGCCTGCCCGAGCAAGGAGGAGGAGCAGCCTCGGCTGAATCCGTGACAGTACCCCCCCCTTGACGCGCGGCTCCAGCCGTGCGCCGACACCGGCCTTGGGGACGGCCAGGAGAACGCAGCGCAGGGTGATTCGGATGATGACGGTGGAAATCCCTCAACATGGAGGGATCGAGGATGTCCCTCCTAGGGACCCAGCACCGTTCCTCCGGACCGTACCCCTCCCACTCCACGAGATACTGCAGGCCCCCCACCCGACGCCTCGAATCCAGGATGGAACGGACCGAGTACGCCGGTGCCCCCTTGATGTCCAGTGGGGGCGGAGGAACCTCCCGTACCTCAGACTCCTGGAGTGGACCAGCTACCACCGGCCTGAGGAGAGACACATGGAACGAGGGGTTAATACGATACTCAGGAGGAAGCTGTAACCTATAACAAACCTTGTTCAATCTCCTCAGGACTTTAAATGGTCCCACAAACCGCCGACCCAGCTTCCGGCAGGGCATTCGAAGGGGCAGGTTTTGGGTCGAGAGCCAGACCCGGTCCCCCTGTGCATACACCGGGGCCTTACTGCGGTGGCGGTCGGCGCTCGCCTTTTGTCGCCTGATGGCCAGTTGCAGACGTACATGGGCAGCGTTCCAGGTCTCCTCCGAGTGCCGAAACCATTCATCCACTGCAGGTGCTTCGATCTGGCTCTGATGCCAAGGTGCCAGAACCGGCTGATAACCTAATACACACTGGAATGGAGTAAGGTTAGTGGAGGAGTGGCGGAGTGAGTTTTGGGCCATCTCTGCCCAGGGGATGAAAACCGACCACTCCCCCGGCCGGTCCTGGCAATAGGACCGCAGAAACCTACCCACATCCTGGTTTACTCTTTCCACCTGCCCATTACTCTTGGGGTAAAACCCTGAGGTAAGGCTGACCGAGACCCCCAGACGTTACATGAACGCCCTCGAGACCCTTGAGGTGAACTGGGAACCCCGATCAGACACTATATCCTCAGGCACCCCGTAGTGCCGGAAGACGTGTGTAAATAGGGCCTCCACAGTCTGTAGGGCCGTAGGGAGACCGGGCAGAGCAATGAGATGGCAGGACTTAGAAAACCGATCCACAACGAACAGGATCGTGGTGTTCCCTTGTGACGGGGGAAGGTCCGTAAACGAAATCCACTGATAGGTGGGACCACGGCCGTTGTGGAACGGATAGGGGTTGTAATTTCCCTCTGGGCAGGTGTCTAGGTGCCTTACACTGGGCCCACACCGAGCAGGAGGAAACATAAACCCTCACGTCCTTAGCTAAAGTGGGCCACCAGTACTTCCCACTAAGACAGTGCACTGTCCGACCGATACCAGGATGACCAGAGGAGGGTGACGTGTGAGCCCAATAGATCAATCGATCGCGGACATCTAACGGCACATACATACGACCCTCTGGACACTGGGGGGGAGTGGGCTCTGTACGTAATGCCCGCTCGATGTCCGCGTCAACCTCCCACACCACCGGTGCCACCAGACACGAAGCCGGAAGTATGGGAGTGGGCTCCATGGACCTCTCCTCTGTGTCATACAGCCGGGACAGAGTGTCTGCCTTAGCATTCTGGGAACCTGGTCTGTAGGAAAGGGTGAACACAAAACGGGTGAAAAACATGGCCCACCTTGCCTGGCGAGGGTTCAGTCTCCTCGCCACCTGGATGTACTCCAGATTGCGGTGGTCATTCAAAATGAGGAAAGGGTGTTTAGCCCCGTCCACGCTTTCAGAGCCTTAACCACAGCTAACAGCTCCCGGTCCCCCACATCATAGTTGCGCTCCGCCGGGCTGAGCTTCTTCGAAAAGAACGCACAGGGGCGGAGCTTTGGTGGCGTACCTGAGCGCTGAGACAGTACAGCTCCTATCCCAGCCTCGGACGCGTCCACCTCTACTGTGAATGCCAAGGAGGGATCCGGATGAGCCAGCACTGGAGCCGAGGTAAACAGGTCCTTCAGGTGACCAAAAGCCCTGTCCGCCTCAGCTGACCACTGCAGTTGTACCGGTCCCCCCTTCAGCAAGGAGGTAATGGGAGCCGCTACCTGACCAAAGCCCCGGATAAACCTCCGGTAGTAGTTGGCAAACCCTAAGAATCGCTGCACCTCCTTAACCGTGGTTGGAGTCGGCCAATTACGCACGGCCGAAATGTGGTCAATCTCCATCTCCACCCCTGACGCGGACAGGTGGTGCCCTAGGAAGGAGACTGACTTTTGAAAGAACATACATTTCTCCGCCTTGACATACAGGTCATGTTCCAACAGTCGATCAAGCACCTTGCGCACCAGGGACACATGCTCGGCTCGTGTAGCGGAGTATATGAGAATGTAATCTATATACACCACTACACCCTGTCCGTGCAGGTCCCTGAAAATCTCATCAACAAAGAATTGGAAGACTGATGGAGCATTCATCAACCCGTACGGCATGACGAGGTACTCATAGTGCCCAGATGTGGTACTAAATGCCGTCTTCCACTCATCCCCCTCCCGGATACGCACCAGGTTGTACACACTCCTGAGATCCAATTCGGTGAAGAAGCGCGCCCCGTGCAATGACTCCGTCATACTAGCAATGAGAGGTAGTGAATAACTATACTTAACAGTGATCTGATTGAGACCACGGTAGTCAATGCACGGGTGTAAACCTCCATCCTTCTTCTTCACAAAAAAGAAACTTGAGGAGACTTTTTTATTTTTATTTTTTTATTTCACCTTTATTTAACCAGGTAAGCCAGTTGAGAACAGGTTCTCATTTACAACTGCGACCTGGCCAAGATAAAGCAAAGTAGTGCAATAAAAACAACACAGAGTTACATATGGGGTAAAAAAAAAAACATAAAGTCAGAAATACAACAGAAAATATATATACAGTGTGTGCAAATGTAGCAAGTTATGGAGGTAAGGCAATAAATAGGCTATAGTGCAGAATAATTACAATAGTATTAACACTGGAATGCTAGATGTGCAAGAGATTATGTGCAAATAGAGATACTGGGGTGCAAAAGAGAAAAATAAATAACAATATAGGGATGAGGTAGTTGGGTGGGCTAATTTCAGATGGGCTGTGTACAGGTGCAGTGATCAGTAAGGTGCTCTGACAACTGATGCTTAAAGTTATTGAGGGAGATAAGAGTCTCCAGCTTCAGAGATTTTGCAATTCGTTCCAGTCATTGGCAGCAGAGAACTGGAAGGAATGGCGGCCAAAGGAGGTGTTGGCTTTGGGAATGACCAGTGAGATATACCTGCTGGAGCGCAGACTACGGGTGGGTGCTGCTATGGTGACCAATGAGCTAAGATAAGGCGGGGATTTGCCTAGCAGTGATTTATAGATGGCCTGGAGCCAGTGGGTTTGACGACGAACATGTAGTGAGGACCAGCCAACAAGAGCGTACAGGTCACAGTGGTGGGTAGTGTATGGGGCTTTGGAGACAAAACGGATGGCACTGTGATAGACTACATCCAATTTGCTGAGTAGAGTGTTGGAGGCTATTTTGTAAATGACATCGCGAAGTCAAGGATCGGTAGGATAGTCAGTTTTACGAGGGCATGTTTGGCAGCATGAGTGAAGGAGGCTTTGTTGCGAAATAGGAAGCCGATTCTAGATTTTACTTTGGATTGGAGATTCTTTATGTGAGTCTGGAAGTTGAGTTTACAGTCTAACCAGACACCTAGATATTTGTAGTTGTCCACATACTCTAGGTCAGACCCGTCGAGAGTGGTGATTCTAGTCGGGTGGGCGGGTGCTAGCCGCGTTCGATTGAAAAGCATGCATTTAGTTTTACTAGTGTTTAAGAGCAGTTGAAGGCTACTGAAGGATTGTTGTATGGCATTGAAGCTCGTTTGGAGGTTTGTTAACACAGTGTCCAATGAAGGGCCAGATGTATACAAAATGGTGTCGTCTGCGTAGAGGTGGATCTGAGAGTCACCAGCAGCAAGAGCGACATCATTGATATACACGGAGAAAAGTGTCGGCCCAAGAATTGAACCGGTGAAGTGGAAGGCTGAATGTATCCCTGTCCCAGAGATTCGGAGACATATGTTTCCATAGCAGCCGTCTCTTCCTGTGACAGAGGATACACGTGACTCCAGGGAAGTGCAGCACCTACCTGGAGATTTATCGCACAATCCCCCTGTCGATGGGGTGGTAATTGAGTCGCCTTCAGAAGGCGAGAGCCAAATCGGCATATTCGGGGGGAATGTGCATAGTGGAGACCTGGTTTGGACTTTCCAACGTAGTTGCACCTATGGAAACACCTACACACCTCCCCGAGCACTGACATTACCATCCCTTGAGAGCCCTCTGTTGCCATGAAATCGTGGGGTCATGAGAGGTTAACCAGGGAAGCCCCAACACCACTGGAAACGCAGGAGAATCAATCAGAAAGAGACTAATTCTCTCCTCATGACCATCCTGCGTTTTCATCCAGAGTGGAGCTGTGACCTCCCTAATCAGGCCTGACCCTAAAGGGCTACTATCTAAGGCATGTGAGGGAAGGGCACATCAACAGGATCAATGGGAATCCCTAATCTACAGGAAATCTTACGATCAATAAAGTTCTCAGCTGCGCCTGAATCTACGAGCGCCTTATGCTGGAAATGCAGGGAAAACTCAGGAAATTCGATGTCAATACACATGTGCGCAACAGGGAGCTCTGGGTTAGTCGGGTGCCTACTCACCTGGGACTGTCCACCAGTGCTCTGCCTGCTGCCTCGATTCCCTGAGGACCCTCCCCAGCACCGACCAGCAGTTTGTCCTCTGCGGCCACAGTTGGTACAGGAGACGGCCCCCCTTCCGGTCTCCCTGAGAGCAGCACCTCCGAGCTCCATAGGTGTAGGGTCGGAGGTGCTGGGGGATGGAATGGACGGACCCTGATCCGGACGTCCGCGGGTCGCCAACAGGTTATCCAGCCTTATCGACATAACCACCAGCGGGTCCATGTTAAGGGTGGTGTCCCTGCAGGCCAGCTTCCGACGAACGTCCTCCCGTAGGCTGCATCGGTAGTGGTCAATCAGGGCCCTCTCATTCCATCCCGCGCTGGCAGTCATGGTCCTGAAGTCCAGTGCGAAGTCCTGTGCACTCCTCTTCCCCTGTCTGAGGTGGATCAGACATTCCCCCGCCGCTCTCCCCTCCGGTGGGTGATCGAATACCGCCCGGAAGCGGCGGGTGAAATCTTCATAGCGCACCGACGCCGCGACTATTCCTCCCCACTCGGCGTTGGCCCACTCGAGCGCTCTCCCCGACAGACAGGAGATGAGGGCGGACACGCTCTCGTATCCCGAGGGAGCCGGGTGGATGGTAGCCAGGTAGAGCTCTACCTGGAGCAGAAAACCCTGGCACCTGGCAGCTGTACCATCATATGCCCTCGGGAGCGAGAGCCGAATCCCACTGGACCCAGGTAACGAAGGGGTGGACAGCGGTGTGTGTTGCTATGTAGTTGGAGGAGGTGTAGGAAAACCCCCTCTCTCCCATCGCTCCATGGTGTTCAACACGCGCTCCATAGCTGTGCCGAGAGTCTGTATCATGGTCGCCTGCTGTTGGACGCGTTCCTCCACTGATCCGGAAGGAATGAATGTACCTGCTGACTCAATTTGAGGTGCGTGTTTCTGTTAGGCGTCAGTGTGTAGCGGTAGGACGGAGTCAGGCGCAGGACACAGAGCTAGTAGACAACGTACTTTACTCGTAAATAACAAATGAACATAAACTCCACGCAGTGAGGACAATCCCGCTCACCAGTCGATAACACCAAACATAGAACAAACACGCAGACAACACAGTGGGAGCCAGAGGGTTAAATAGGGAACAAATCATAGACATAATGGGAACCAGGTGTGTACAATGACGACAAAACAAGTAGAACACAGAAACATAGATCGGTAGCAGCTAGTACTCCGGTGACGACGAACGCCGAAGCCTGCCCGAGCAAGGAGGAGGAGCAGCCTCGGCTGAATCCATGACACTCTCTCTAATAGGTTTCTTTCAACATGCTGACATGGTCTCAGACACCCGCCCCAATGTGCATTCGGAAAGTATTCAGACCCCTTGACTTTTTCCACATTTTGTTACATTACAGCCTTATTCTACAATTGATTAAATAAATAAAATTCCTCATCAATCTATACACAATACCCCATAATGACAAAGCGAAAATAGTTTGTTTAAAAAAACCAGAAATACCATATTTACATAAGTATTCAGACCCTTTGCTATGAGACTTGAAATTGAGCTCAGGTGGATCCTGTTTCCATTGATCATCCTTGAGATGTTTCCACAACTTGATTGGAGTCCACCTAAATTGATTGGACATGATTTAGAAAGACACACATCTGTCTATATAAGGTCCCACAGTTGACAGTGCATGTCAGAGCAAAAACCAAGCCATGAGGTTGAAGGAATTGTCCGTAGAGCTCCGAGACAGGATTGTGTCGAGGTACAGATCTGGGGCAGGGTACTGAAAAATATCTGCAGCATTGAAGGTCCCCAAGAACCCAGTGGCCTTCATCATTCTTAAATGGAAGAAGTTTGGAACCACCAAGACTCTTCCTAGAGCTGGGCGCTCAGCAAAACTGAGCAATCGGGGAAGAAGGGTGTTGGTCAAGGAGGTGACCAAGAACCTGATGGTCACTCTGACAGAGCTCCAGAGTTCCTCTGTGGAGATGGGAGAACCTTCCAGAAGGACAACCATCCCTGCAGCACTCCACCAATCAGGCATTTATGGTAGAGTAAAAGGCACATGACAGCCCGCTTGGAGTTTGCCAAAAGGCACCTAAAGGACTCTCAGACCATGAGAAACAACATTCTCTGGTCTGATGAAACCAAGATTGAACTCTTTGGCCTGAATGGCAAGTGTCACGTCTGGAGGAAACCCTCCACCATCCCTATGGTGAAGCATGGTGGTGGCAGCATCATGCTGTGGGGATGTTTTCCAGCGGCAGGGACTGGGAGACTAGTCATCGAACATCTCTGGAGAGACCTGAAAATAACTGTGCAACGACGCTCCCCATCCAACCTGACAGAGCTTGAGAGGATCTACAGGTGCGCCAAGCTTGTAGCATCATACCCAAAAAGACTTGAGGCTGTAATCACTGCCAAAGGTGCTTCAACAAAGTACTGAGTAAAGGGTCTGAATACTTATATAAATGTAATATTAAAAACAATTTATTTTTATAAATTTGCAAACATTTCTAAAAACCTGTTTTTGCTTTGTCATTATGAGGTATTGTGTGTAGATTGATGAGGGGAAAAAACTATTACATCCATTTTAAAATAAGGCTGTAACGTAACAAAATGTGGAAAAGGTCAAGGGGTCTGAATACTTTGTGATGATGTTGCAAGTGATGATGTTGCATCTTCTAACTTGGCTGTGAAAGTCCTTAGTGTCCTTTATTTTGGCGGGGGGGAATCGATTCCAAGGATCTGCTGTGTCATGATGCAGTGTGTATTATGGTCACTGGAGGGAGTGTCTCTACCACGTACACATACTGCGGGTTGAATGTAGATAGATTTAAGAGAACAGCTCATGGGGGGGTGTGGCAAAGAGGGGGTGCAGGGGTGAGTCATTATTTTGTCACACCACCGAGAGAAAGAAACGGACCAAGCTAATGGCTATGGTCTGCTTCTCTCCTCTGCTCTCCAAAGTGTGCACTCATTCACCCCCCTTGCATGGATTTAAAAGGATTGGACCGGACCCTCTTTGATTGGACTGGTGTAAGGCAGTCCCCCCCCCGCCCCCGCCCCTAACACTACACAACTGATTCAAATTACCAACTCATCATCAAGTGGGGCAGGACCAAATTTGGGAAACCCTGGTGTAAGGAACATAGTGGAAGCTGAATGAGGTCAGAGGTGATGTCACAGCACACTGTAGATTTCAGCTAATAATACGATAGTAAACAGACAATTATAACTGCAGCATCATCATGAATATTTCATTATTTAATTCCCTTTTCAGAACCCCCAGCAATCTCAACAATCTCTCCAATCTATTTGTTTATTCATCTAATGTATTTTTTATCAGTTTCATCACGTAAAACGTATCTCAGACAGAGCCACCTGCGTATTAAATATGGAGTCAGCCAGCTTGAGGTCGGTCTGCGTGTGTGAGCGAGTGAGTGAGTGAAGGAGAGAGAAAGAGGGAGGGGGGGGTTGGCTGCAGCGTGACTTAAATATGCTGCAGCATCCAGCAGGTTCTGTCTTTCTGTCTCTCGTTCTCTCCATCGCACGCCTGCTCTCTCTTTATTTCTCTCTTCCTCTCTCCTCTCTCTCTCTCCGCTCAGTCGCTCTCTCCTCTTCTCTCTCAGTCTGCATCCTGTAGCCCTGCTGTGCAGTCCTCTCTCTTTCTTTCGCTCTCTACATCTCTCTCTCTGCAGCGCTATTGGAGAAGGAGTCCCTGACACACACACACACACAATCTCTCTCACACGCAGTCTCTTTCTCACACACACACAAACACACACACATACTCCGTCTCTCTCACACACTCTGTGTGACCAGCCCAGCCAGCAGGCCCGTTTCGGAGCAGGGGAGCCCAGTAGAGACCTATCCCAGGATGGATGTACTGATGAGAGGGTTCAGCATGGCTAAGGAGGGGGTGGTGGCCGCAGCAGAGAAGACCAAGGCTGGGGTGGAGGGGGCAGCTGCCAAGACCAAGGAGGGGGTCATGTATGTAGGTAAGTGTGTGCGTGTGTGTGTGTGTGTGTGTGTGTGTGTGTGTGTGTGTGTGTGTGTGTGTGTAAAAGGGTCCCGTGGGTGCACCAGTCTGGGACAGTTACAGTGTGAAGTGAGAAGCAGGGGAGGGGGTTGCCAAGGAGCAAAGGCAGAATACTGCAGAACTGGTGCAGAGAGAGAGAGAGGGAGAGCGAGGAGGAGGAGAAGAGGAGAGGAGGGAAGAAAGAGAGAGAAGGGGTGTGGTGGAGACAAAGATGGAGGAAAGAATAGAGAGACAGAGAGGAAGACATTGAGTGAAGAATCAGAGAGAGAGGAGGATAGAGAGCATAGACTGTGTGTACATTTCTATGAATAGAAATGAATTATCAGAGAGTGATGAGCGAAAAAGAAGAGTAAGAACGAGTGGATGAGAAAGGATGCGAGGAAGAGAGAAAATGGGAGGGAACTAGACGAGAGGAGCGGAGAGAGGGAAAGACGTAGTGTGACATTGGGGGATAGTGTGGTGGCACTGCAGCAGTTCATAAGAGCGCTATAATATGTTAAAATCTACATAAGACCATGCCAAGGTTGCTACCACCAGCTCATTAGATAGGGTCCAATACTGTGAGAGGGGATTCTGTGAGGGGATTCACCAGTGTGTGTGTGTGAGTGTGTTTGTGCGTTAGAGCTCAAGGTTAGCCTGTGTGAGGGCCAAAGGGTTTGGGGTAGGAACAGGGTACACACGCTAGCTAGCACGCACGCACGCACGCACGCACCCACGCACGCACGCACGCACGCACGCACGCACGCACGCACGCACACACGCACGCACACACACACACACACACACACACACACACACACACACACACACACACACAGGCTTGTGTACAGTGAGCTGCCATCTCTGACCCCTCAATCTGACAGCTACAGCTAACACTGCAGAATAACATGACGGACAGAAAAACGTGATGCACCTGATGGAACGTGCGTGTGTTTTTTTGTATTATTTGTGAGTGGCTGGGGGGCGTGGCATCGGGGACATGGATCAGCTGAGCACTGCAGCAATCCTCTCTCCTCGCCCCCGTGTGTGGTGTGTGGTGTGTATGCACATGCGTGTGTGTGTGTGTGTGTCCTCACGTGCTGCTGGCTAGTGTGTGACTGTTGATGACTAACTACCTTCCTCCCCCTTCAGAGTATATGACCCTTTACAACCAGGGAACAGAGAGAGTGATGTGTGTGTTAGCCAATTAAAGAGAGGGGGGCAATCTTTATTGGCTCAATTCAACATTCATACATAGCCAAATCAATGCCAATTTACTATTAAAAGGGAGGGAGAGCGAGAGAGAGGGAGAGAGAGAGAGAGAGAGAGAGAGAGAGAGAGCGAGAGAGAGAGAGAGAGAGAGAGAGAGAGAGAGAGAGAGAGAGAGAGAGAGAGAGAGAGAGAGAGAGAGAGGGAGGGAGGGAGGGAGGGAGAGAGAGAGAGAGAGAGGTGTTATGTCATAGAGCTAGCTGCTTCCCGCCCCATGGCTTAAAGATCAACAGATGGAGAAAAAGAGAGAGAGATGGATAAAGCCAGAGTAGGGGATAGAGAGGGGAATGGCGAGTAAGGGATATAGGTGAATGATAGAGAGGTGAAGGAAAGAGAGGGAGAAAGAGAGAGAGAGAGAGAGAGAAGTGAGAGTGAGAGTGAGAGTGAGAGTGAGAGTGAGAGTGAGAGTGAGAGTGAGAGAGAGAGAGAGAGAGAGAGAGAGAGAGAGAGAGAGAGAGAGAGAGAGAGAGAGAGAGAGAGAAAGAGAGAGAGAGAGATAGAGAGAGAGAGAGAGAGAGAGAGAGAGAGAGAGACAGAGACATAGACAGAGACAGAGAGAAAGAGAGAGATGTTTTCAGTGAATTGTAGAGGCTCAATGTTCCTGATCACCTACTGTATCTAATCTATCAACTGAGACTGCAGACGTCAGCAGAGTGTGTGTGTGTATGTATGTGTGTGTGTGTTAGCCAATTTAAGGAGCAGAGCCGATCCAATCAAAACAAATAATGTATGGATTATTACTTCTATCTCAAAATGCAATGCAGAATGCACCTCCTCTCTGACAAGGTCATCCACTCAGCGCTTACTGGAGCATAAGTGTGCGTATATTTGTGTGTGTGTGTGTGTGGGTGGTTGTGTGTGTGAGTGTGTATGCGTGTGTGCGTGTTCTGTCCCATGGAGCGTATGGCTATTTCACAGGTCATTGGCTGCAGAGGAGCTCTCTCTCAGGGGTCAACCCTGCTGCTAAACCCTACAGCTAGAACACTGTATTGGTCCTTGGGCTGGATAGTGTAGACAGACAGACAGACAGGTCCTACGCACAAGCACACGCACACACAGTCGGATATGATAGATAGAGGCCGTACCCAGGAGGGGTGCTCCTCTGACTCAGAGAAGGAAGCCGTGTCATAGCCACGCTGCAATGGGTGTGTGTGTGCGAGGATGTGTATTGGTGTATGTCTGCTGCAGTACTGCGCAGCTTGGCACGTGGCTCACAGACTACGAGGAGCGTGCAGAGAGAGAGAAAGAGAGAGAAATAGACAGAGGTGGAACGAGAGAGAGAAAAAATAAGAGAGAAACGGAGGATGAAGCAAGGCATCTGCAGTTCTGAGAGTGTGGAGGAGAGAGAGGGGGGTGACAAGAGAGAGAGATAGAGAGATAAAGTGAGAGTATGCATCTCCAATGAACTGTGTGCTATGGAATATTTGTATGTGAAAGAGATATATCATTATTCTGGTTTTGTGCTGGATTTGCTCATGCATCATCCCTGTAGGCTCTCTTTCTCTCTATACCCCCTCCCTCTATCTCCTTTTCTCTCTATCCCTCCTTTTCCCTTTCCCTCTATCCAGCTGGTTGCATAACTACTATTTAATCAGCCTAGGATCCTTTCATACTGTAGCATCACAGAGAGGAGAGAGAGAGAGAGAGAGAGAGAGAGAGAGAGAGAGAGAGAGAGAGAGAGAGAGAGAGAGAGAGAGAGAGAGAGAGAGAGAGAGAGAGAGAGAGAGAGAGAGAGAGAGAGATGTACAGAGAAACACTGTTATTATGGAGGAGAGGAATTATAAGATAATATCATCCATTTGGATTTTACAGTGAGTGACATACAGTATGCTGCTGAATTCTACACTGCCACCTGCAGTGCTCTCCCTGCTACTAAAACCTCACCAAAGAAATATAATACTAAAAGGTTACAACAGATCTCTGTTTGCTGCACTCATTAATTAACACAGTACTTCTTAGGCTGTGTTTGCATAATAAATCACAAAACTGATCCCTGATCATATTTCATGGCTTCCATTGCAATGTGATTATAATATATTGATCTGTTGACATGTTGTAATGTCTCTCCTGTCCTCAGGTTCAAAGACAAAGGAGGGAATGGACGCAGGAGTAAACAAAGGTAAGACACACACACACGCACATTCTTGTGGGATCTGATTTATTTATTTATTTATTAACTGATTGGTTGATTGATCTCTGTGTGTCAGTTGCTAACCGCGACCAGGCAAACATCGTCGGAGACCCCACTGCTGCCGGAGCTGACCTCTCGCAGGGTGGCATGGAGAACACCGGACAGGCGGTGAGTTACCATGACAACAGATGAAAGAATGATTGATCAATTAGTGACTGACAGGTCAATGTGAACAAGAATATACATGTGATCAATAACTGGTAAGGAATGACAGATTAGGATCATTGACATAATAATAACTAGACACCAAACTTGACATTATCAATCAGGTAGCCCCTTCTGGCCTCACGAGACTATCAATCAGGTGACACAGCACCCTTTTGAAATGATTACAACAGAATGAGAAATACAACAAGGTCGAGCAACAACATGATTGCAGCATCAACAAGCATAACAGTCTCTAAATCCTTCAGTCGGGCTCAGACAGTAGTGCCATGCTGACGCCATAAGAGCAGTCTGCTGCTTGACCACATGGTGGAGCTATTTATTACAGTACAGCTGCACAGACAGGGGAATGACAGCTCCTCTAAAAGCCAGTGGTTCAGAGGTCCAGGCAGATTAGGTTTGATGGTAGGCCTATAACTCACTTCACATTCCCAATATGAAGAGGTCTGTATTTTGCTGTTGTGTTGTGAATCGTGTGTGTGCTGGTGTGTTTTACTTTGTGTGTTGGCATCGTTCTGTGTGTGGCAGCCAGGTTCAATTTCTTACTGTTGTGATCCTGCTATGCTGTTGTGTTGCTATGCCATTGTGTGTGCTGAGAGTGTTGAGATTGTGTGTTGATATATTTTTTTGTGTGTTGATATAGTTTCTATTTTGTGTGCTTATGTTGCAATTGTGGCAGTGTTGTGTTGGTGTTGTGTTGCTAACCCTTTGTTGTTGTTGTTGTTGTGTTTGTTTCCTCTATGTTCCGTTGGTAGGAGGAGCCTCAGCCTGTATACGAGGTGCCTATTGGGCAGGAGAGAGAAGGGGGGTTCAGAGGTTATAGGTTATGGTGGGGTGGCTGACTAGGGAATGCTGCATGATTCAGCCTAACATGTATAATCCCTAAGTGCATATATCATTCCTAAGTGGGCTTTCAAACACTGATGTGCTGTTAGGACCTGGGGTTACATTCTAAACCTGTTTCAACCCTCTCCTAACCCTATCCATAACCATCTGTAACTGTGCTCTACTTCAGCTAGGTGTAATATAGATAATAACTTAGGGTGCCTCTCTGCATCTCTGGTGTAGCATATAGCATGCACTTACTCTGAATGGATCACTCTGGTTTAAGATGCTCAGTAAAAAGTGTAACAGAGTTTGTTCCTGTACCGTGCTAACCGCTGCCTACAAAAATAATGGCTTTGGTTTGTTGGGGCAACACTACTTCAGGTCTCAAGGAGGGTGACATCATATCCATTCTGCTAGCTATGGACGTGCTAACATCCGCCTCATTAGACACTTCAGCCCAGAGACTGGGACTGAGTGGCCCTGTATCAAACTCAACCCTGTCATAAGCATGACATAAGGGATAATATGCTTGATGTAGCTGTAACCTGCTGGGTTTGAAGCCAGGGCGTCTGCACACCGCACGATTGCACTAGTCCAATGAGCTAAAGCCTAGGCACCAGGTCTAGGAGCCAACACAAGTCTTCAGGTCTCAGGCAAGGTTACTCATCACATGAACATGGTTCACTGCTTGATACCCTAGACCTCTCATGTCATCATACCTTAATGTTCTTCCTTCATTACTCTTATGTACACTATCTCTCTCTGTAGGCGGAATATGGAGGAATGGAGCAGGGAGGAGAAGGAGAGGTAAGTGACATCAAACCACACATTTTATGTTACTTTCTTTATGCATAAGATGGTGATATCATGACATGATTGTTGCTACTCTCTCTTTCTCACTCTCACTCTCAGGGCTCTCAGGGCGGCTACTAGTCATTCCAGGGACCTCTTCTCCCCAGCCCTCCGTTGGGACCTCTTCTCCCCAGCCCTCCGTTGGGACCTCTTCTCCCCAGCCCTCCGTTGGTCGCTCGCTCCCCTCGCCCTGCTGTTCCAGACTTCCAGATGTTCTACTTATTTTTTTGTGACTTTATGGAACCAAAACCGATACAGACTCTTCCAGATACCCCCTTTGCCCCCCTGATACCCCATGAGACCCTTTGTTTCCCCAACAGCCCCCTTCTGCCCCCCTCTCCTGTATAGCTCCCCGCCTTTGTGTCGTTGTTGTCATGTTGTTACCCCTAGTGTTATGTTCTGCCTATCGCCACCCAATACCCTATCAAGAGACCTGCACACACACATGCACACACATGCACAGCAAAAATACACACATGCGCACACAAACACAAATGCACACATGCACGCACACACACACACACACACAAACACACACCCACACAGGGTAGATAAGAGCTGTGATGATTATTTAGGATTACAGAACCACAGAGAGATTGATTGTAGTTTGGATGTGTTTGTCTGTGTTAGACGTGTCAGGTAGTAGGCCAGTTCAGGGGTGTTCTGTCCATGAGATGCTGCTGTAGGGACATGTGCAATGAATTAGAGCGTGTGTGTGTTAAAGTGTGTTTGGTCATACATGTAACAGGGTCATATTGTTACAAAATGATTAACTAGCCTGCTTACATTGTTGCACTTGCTAAGTCGAGGGGTCTTAGGCCTAGTTAACTGGTCTGTAACCTGATTTGATGTGTGCATTAACATGAGTAGGAAACGTATGTGACCAGGTGTTGAATGTACATGCGCCCAGGAGACAGCCACCTTCCCTTAAGTCCAGGGCCAGCTCCGTCTTGACCTCTTGATCAGCCAGTCCAAGCAGATTATTATTTGTTCAGATGGTGAAACATAAATATGTACAAAAACAAAACAAGAAAAAGGCATGCCCAAATAAAGAAGTTAACTAACACGAAGAAACAAACAACTAAAGAGTTTAACTAACACAAAGGAACAAACAACTAAAGAGGTTAACTAACACAAACAAAGAAACAAAAGGCCGGCAGAGAGGCTTCTGGCTCCTCTCTTTCTCCCAGACTGGCAATCCGTCCAATTGGCTGCACCTGATATTCTTTTCAAGGCTTAGCTCAGCACTTAGACCTGCCCACTGCCACCTGGGGGTGGAGTATGGAAGTGTATCCTGGATAGTGTGTTGCCTAACTACATTACCCCGCATTTCATAACAATATGTCTTGAGACACGCCAGAAAGCAATACACATGTTCTGTTAGTGTGTGTGAGAGGAAGAATGCTCCTGCCACCACTGGGAATTACATAACAACAGAAGATATCAATATACGCAATACACTACAGTGGTTTTGGTCTAGCCTGGGTTTAGTCTGGGTCTAGATCTGGCCTGGATCTACTGGCAGGGTTGGAAGGGAGAAAAGCAGAAAGCGATTCAGAATGATGATACTTGTGAAAATATGTTGTTGTCATAGTAATACCAAGCAATAGTCAGGCAGACAGGTAGAGTAGAAGAGCATCACACATAGGGAATGCTGGGAAATGTATATTAAAATCGATGTTTGATTCCCCCAAAAATAGTCAATTTTCTACTGTCATTGGTCAACTACTCCTATTGTCAACCATCTCAGCCAATCAGAGGCTTCCTCTGCCCTGTCACTCAGTGTGTCCCACCCTTCCCTGTGTCAGCAAGTAACATTAGAGACTAAAACAGGTCTGCCCTGTGCAGGTACAAAGAGTGTGTCTGTGTGTGTGTGTGTCTGTTACATATACAGCAGGTCAGTCCAGCATCAGTGTCTGTATTATAGAGCAGGTATGTGTGTATTATTACTTTGAGGTCAATGGAAACTGATTACTGCATGTTGCCTTATCCAGCACTCTTATATTCACACATCACACACACACACACACCACACACACACGTACCCGCATAAACCCACAATCCATACACACAGTACATTCATAAAGCACACAAAAATAATACAAACACTCACACCATGTTTAAGTTGGCATCAAAGCAGACTACACAGACTGATTTTATAAACAGTACCAGTGAATTAAAGACAGTTTTGTTGAAATCCAAACTTTGGTGCCCAGTCTTCATTTTTTTACTTATTATGCAGTTTATAACAGTATGCATGGCCTGTGTTACCATGGAGATACTGTAGTACCATCCTGGATAATAAACAAACAAACATTTGACCAACTGGGGACATTTTGTTAGGTCAAATGCTATTTCTAGGGGGTTTAGGGTTAAGGTTAAAATTAGTGTTAGGGTTAGAATTACGTTAAGGGTTAGGGTTAGGAGCTAGGGTTAGTTTTAGGGTTAGGGTTAGGAGCTAGGGTTAGGTTTAGGGTTAGGGTTAGGGTTAAGGTTTTTGGGTTAAAGTTAGGGTAAGAGTACGGGTTAGGGGTTAGGGAAAATAGGATTTTGAATGGAACTGAACTGTGTGTCCCCACAAGATTAGATGTACAAGACTGTGTGTGTGTGTGTGTGTGTGGGTGTTTCTTTAACTATCCTTGTGGGTACCAGAAGTCCTCACAAGGACATTTTGCAGGTCCCCACGAGAAGAAATGCAATTTTAGGCTTAGGGATTAGTTAGGTTTATGTTTAGGGTTACAACTAGGATTAGGGTTAGAATTAAGGTTAGGGGTTACGGTTAGGTTTAGGAGTTAGGTATACTTTCAGGGTTAGGCTTAGGGTTAAGGATAGGGTTAAAAAAAATCCAGAAAATCACATTGTAGGATTTTTAATGAATTTATTTGCAAATTATGGTGGAAAATAAGTATTTGGTCACCTACAAACAAGCAAGATTTCTGGCTCTCACAGACCTGTAACTTCTTCTTTAAGAGGCTCCTCTGTCCTCCACTCGTTACCTGTATTAATGGCACCTGTTTGAACTTGTTATCAGTATAAAGACACCTGTCCACAACCTCAAACAGTCACACTCCAAACTCCACTATGGCCAAGACCAAAGAGCTGTCAAAGGACACCAGAAACAAAATTGTAGACCTGCACCAGGCTGGGAAGACTGAATCTGCAATAGGTAAGCAGCTTGGTTTGAAGAAATCAACTGTGGGAGCAATTATTAGGAAATGGAAGACATACAAGACCACTGATAATCCCCCTCGATCTGGGGCTCCACGCAAGATCTCACCCCGTGGGGTCAAAATGATCACAAGAACGGTGAGCAAAAATCCCAGAACCACACGGGGGGACCTAGTGAATGACCTGCAGAGAGCTGGGACCAAAGTAACAAAGCCTACCATCAGTAACACACTACGCCGCCAGGGACTCAAATCATGCAGTGCCAGACGTGTCCCCCTGCTTAAGCCAGTACATGTCCAGGCCCGTCTGAAGTTTGCTAGAGTGCATTTGGATGATCCAGAAGAGGATTGGGAGAATGTCATATGGTCAGATGAAACCAAAATATAACTTTTTGGTAAAAACTCAACTCGTCGTGTTTGGAGGACAAAGAATGCTGAGTTGCATCCAAAGAACACCATACCTACTGTGAAGCATGGGGGTGGAAACATCATGCTTTGGGGCTGTTTTTCTGCAAAGGGACCAGGACGACTGATCCGTGTAAAGGAAAGAATGAATGGGGCCATGTATCGTCAGCAAGGGCATTCAAGATGAAACGTGGCTGGGTCTTTCAGCATGACAATGATCCCAAACACACCGCCCGGGCAACGAAGGAGTGGCTTCGTAAGAAGCATTTCAAGATCCTGGAGTGGCCTAGCCAGTCTCCAGATCTCAACCCCATAGAAAATCTTTGGAGGGAGTTGAAAGTCTGTGTTGCCCAGCGACAGCCCCAAAACATCACTGCTCTAGAGGAGATCTGCATGGAGGAATGGGCCAAAATACCAGCAACAGTGTGTGAAAACCTTGTGAAGACTTACAGAAAACGTTTGACCTGTGTCATTGCCAACAAAGGGTATATAACAAAGTATTGAGAAACTTTTGTTATTGACCAAATACTTATTTTCCACCATAATTTGCAAATAAATTCATTAAAAATCCTACAATGTGATTTTCTGTGTTGACGTGTACCTATGATGAAAATTACAGGCCTCTCTCATCTTTTTAAGTGGGAGAACTTGCACAATTGGTGGCTGACTAAATACTTTTTTCCCCCACTGTAGGTATTTGTAGTTGTCCACATATTCTAAGTCAGACCCGCCAAGAGTAATGATTCTAGTCGGGCAGGCGGGTGCAAGCAGCGTTCGATTGAAGAGCATGCATTTAGTTTTACTAGCGTTTGAGAGCAGTTGCAGGCCATGGAAGGAGTGTTGTATGGCATTGAAGCTCGTTTGGAGGTTTGTTAACACAGTGTCCAATGAAGGGCCAGATGTATACAAAATGGTGTCGTCTGCATAGAGGTGGATCTGAGTGTCACCAGCAGCAAGAGCGACATCATTGATATACACAGAGAATAGAGTCTGCCCGAGATTTGAACCCTGTGGCACCCCCATAGAGACTGCCAGAGGTCCAGACAACAGGCCCTCCGATTTGACACATTGAACTCTATCTGAGAAGTAGTTGGTGAACCAGGCGAGGCAGTCATTTGAGAAACCAAGGCTATTTAGTCTGCCAATAAGAATGCGGTGATTGACAGAGTCAAAAGCCTTGGCCTGGTCAATGAAGACGGCTGCACAGTACTGTCTTTTATCGATCGCGGTTATTATATCGTTTAGGACCTTGAGCGTGGCTGAGGTACACCCATGACCAGCTCGGAAACCAGATTGCATAGCGGAGAAGGTACGGTGGGATTCGAAATGGTCGGTGATCTGTTTGTTAACTTGGCTTTCAAATACTTAGGTCTGTAACAGTTTGGATCTAGAGTGTCACCCCCTTTGAAGAGGGGGATGACCGCGGCAGCTTTCCAATCTCTGGGGATGTCAGACGATACGAAAGAGAGGTTGAACAGGCTGGTAATAGGTGTTGCAACAATTTCGGCGGCTAATTATAGAAAGAAAGGGTCCAGATTGTCTAGCCCAGCTGATTTGTAGGGGTCCAGATTTTGCAGCTCTTTCAGAACATCAGCTATCTGAATTTGGGTGAAGGAGAAGCGGGGGGGGCATGGGCAAGTTACAGTGGAGGGTGCAGAGCTGGTGGCAGGGGTAGGGGTAGCCAGGTGGAAAGCATGGCCAGCCATAGCAAAATGCTTGTTGAAATTTTCGATTATTGAAGATTATCGGTAGTGACAGTGTTTCCTAGCCTCAGTGCAGTGGGCAGCTGGGAGGAGGTGCTCTTATTCTCCATGGACTTTACAGTGTCCCAAAACTTTTTGGAGTTAGTGCTACAGGATGCACATTTTTGTTTGAAAAAGTTAGCCTTTGCTTTCCTAACTGATTGTGTATATTGGTTCCTGACTTCCCTGAAAAGTTGCATATCGCGGGGGCTGTTCGATGCTAATGCAGTACGCCACAGGATGTTTTTGTGCTGGTCAAGGGCAGTCAAGTTTGGGGTGAACCAGGGGCTATATCTGTTCTTAGTTCTGATTTTTTTGAATTTAAGATGGAGAGGAAAGCACTTTTAAAAGAACAACCAGGCATCCTCTACTGACGGAATGAGGTCAATATCCATCCAGGATACCCGGGCCAGGTCAATTAGAAAGGCCTGCTCGCTGAAGTGTTTTAGGGAGCGTTTGACAGTGATGAGGGGCAGTGATGAGGCCATTACGGACGCAGGCAATGAGGCAGTGATCGCTGAGATCCTGGTTGAAGACAGCTGAGGTGTATTTAGAGGGTAAATTAGTCAGGATGATATCTATGAGGGTGCCAATGTTAACGGATTTAGGGTTGTACCTGGTAGGTTCCTTGATGATTTGTGTGAGATTGAGGGCATCTAGTTTAGATTGTAGGACGGCCGGGGTGTTAAGCATATCCCAGTTTAGGTCACCACGCAATACGAACTCTGAGGATAGATGGGGGGCAATCAATTCACATATGGTGTTCAGGGCTCAGCTGGGGGCTGAGGGGGGTCTGTAGCAAGCGGCAACAGTGAGAGACTTATTTCTGGAAAGGTGGATTTTTTTGAAGTAGGAGCTCAAACTGTTTGGGCACAGACCTGGATAGTATGATAGCGCTCTGCAGGCTATCTCTACAGTAGATTGCAACTCCGCCCCCTTTGGCAGTTCTATCTAGACGGAAAATGTTGTAGTTGGGAATGGACATTTCAGAGTTTTTGGTGGCCTTCCTAAGCCAGACACTGCTAGAACATCAGGGTTGGCGGAGTATGCTAACGCAGTGAATAACTCAAACTTAGGGAGGAGGCTTCTGATGTTAACATGCAAGAAACCAAGGCTTTTGCGTTTACAGAAGTCAACAAATTATGTACAGACGAAGGATATGGAAGGATATGAGTACAGTGGAGGTAAACCTAAGCATTGGGTAAAGATGAAAGAGATAGCATCAGTGGAGGCACCGATTGAGCTGGTCTCCGCATGTGTGGGGGGTGGGACAAAGGAGCTATCTGAGACAGGTTGAGCAGGACTGGGGGCTCTACATTGAAAAAGTACAGTTAGAACTAACCGAAACAGCAATAGGCAAGGCATATTGACATGGGAGAGAGGCATAAAGCAGTCACAGGTGCTATTCGAGAGAGCTAAGACAACAGCTGGTAATGGTGACGAAAGTTTGAGCTGAGGCTAAACAGGAAGGGGTACCGTATAAAGGAACAGTCCAGCAGGCATCAGCTGTGTAGCTGAGTGATCATAAGGTCCAGTGAACAGCAATAAGTATGTCCGGGAGCAGTTCAGTGGCTGCTACGCAACAGGCGAGCTGGAGGCATGGCTGTTGATTGCGTGTGCTAGCGGGCCGGGGCTAGCAGATCTTCGTGGTCGTCGCAACGGGAAGCCTGTTGAAACCACATCAGACGATTAGGTCGGCAGACCAGTCGTGATGGATCGGCGGGGCTCCGTGCCAACACCAGGAGGTCCCGTCCGGTTGACGGAGTGGTAGATAGCCGGGAGATGGGCCTGGCTCGAGGCTAGCTCAGGACAGTGGTGATTAGCCAACAACGACAACAGCCATTTGGTTGCAGCTAGCTAGTTGCGATGATCCGGTGTTAAGGTCCAGTGATTCAGTGATTCCGGCAGAAAGTATATTTAGTTAAAGGATGGAAAGTGAGATTGAGAAATATATACGAAAAACAAAAAACAGGCTATTTACATGAGGACACTACAGAAAACACGACCGCACTGCTATGCCATCTTGGAATCATATTCATGGATGCCATGGGAAGCCAGGCTTCCCCAAAGAATTGACCAAGAAAAAAAGATAAAAAGATACAAAATAATGTATCTTTCGTCTCTCTGTGTTTCATACATTTCCTTCAATTCGCAAAAGGCTGAATTTCTCACCGGAGAAAGCATCCGAGCGAATGAAACAGCGCCCCTCTGTCTCAGTATGTGTAGCCCATCTATCAGATTCTGTCTGGTCAAAAAGAGTATGACATTGTTGTCGCCTGTAGCATTGAATGCAAGGGAAGCCAGCGAGCATTTAGCCTCCCTTGATAAATACAAAATAAATAATAATAGCCAATCAGCATTAAGCTAAACTGAGTGAGCTCAGGTGTGAATGGTCCTGGCGCACACAAAAGAAAGTGTCAAGGGAAGCCAGTTTGGATTTGTCTTCACACCAATCACATTACATCAGAAGAAAAAACATAACTGACCGAAAAAAAACTTGAATTGTTGCATCTCGTTGTGTCGTTGTCCTCCGGTGGCTAGCTAGCTAAAATCAGCCCTTTTCTAAATTAGCCATGGATGGAGACAGCAATTTGAACTTTTGTTTTTTTCTGGCCAATGATCATAACGGCGATTCTGATCCAACAATAAATTCATACATTGTGCTCCTGGCCTGTGAGGATGGAAGTTCAACATGTAGCTAGATGTAGTAGGCTAATGTTAACTAACTGGCCTGGTGCATTGTATATATATATATATATATATATATATATATATATATATATATATATATATATATATATCACTGGCTGCTGCCTGCCATCTTATAATATCACTGCTTCCCTGACACAGCCAGAACTCTAAAACTAGCAGAGATGCCACTCTGGAACTTTGATATGGTATATATATATATATATATTTAGCAGACGCTCTTATCCAGAATGATTTACAGGAGCAATTAGGGTGCTCTCCGGTTTTGTGATGAAACAAAGGTGTGGTTGTATTTATTCTGCCACTGTGTCTTCTCTTGTCTCGACCTTAGGCCTCAAGGCATATGAACTAACAGGTTATAGAGCAAACGACGCAATTATCATGACACATACATTGTAATATCGCTTATTTTTCCTGGCTTGGCTTCCCCAGTGATTTTACCCATGCACCGCTACGCACCGCTAGAAAACAGAAAGCCAACGTATAACCTCTAGTGTCATTCAGCCCAGTCCTAGGGCTCTATTCAATCTGTATAGCTGAAGCGTTACAGAGAGGTCAGGAAGAAAACAGAAAGCCAACGTATAACCTCTAGTGTCATTCAGCCCAGTCCTAGGGCTCTATTCAATCTGTATAGCTGAAGCGTTACAGCTTGTGTGATATAAATTGAAAGGTAATTTCAGATTGAGCAGACATTTGCAGCGTTTACCGTGAATGCGGTCTCCGCTAACGCGGGAACATTGCCTTTAAATTTAAATCACGCTGTAACGTTATACCACTATAAAGTACTTAAGTAAAAATACTTTAAAGCACTACTTAAGTCGTTTTTTGGGTATCTGTACTTTACTATTTATATTTTGACAATATTTACTTTTACTCCACTACATGCCACCAGGGGTCTTTTCACAGTCCCCAGGTAAAGAACAAATCCAGGGTAACATACAGTATTTTACAGAGACATGAGTGCATGGAACGAAAAATAAAGCAACATCTCAAGGCACAACGCCTCTCCCCCATGTGACCTCCTTGTTGTGTGTATGTAATGACATGTATGTGTATGTGATAGATGCACACACACACACTACACACCCACACTACATGTTAATGTTTTTGAATGTATGTAAATTGTAAAGTATTTAGTCTGTAATTTCTTTTTCGGTATACAGTTGAAGTCAGATGTTTACATACACCTTAGCCAAATACATTTAAACTCAGTTTTTCACAATTCCTGACATTTAATCCTAGTAAAAATTCCCTGTCTTAGGTCAGTTAGGATCACCACTTTATTTTATGAATGTGAAATGTCAGAATAATAGTAGAGAGAATTATTTATTTCAGCTTTTATTTATTTCATCACATTCTCAGTGGGTCAGAAGTTTACATACACTCAATTAGTATTTGGTAGCATTGCCTTTAAATTGTTTAACTTGGGTCAAACGGTTTGGGTAGCCTTCCACAAGCTTCCCACAATAAGTTGGGTTAATTTTGGCCCATTCCTCCTGACAGAGCTGGTGTAACTGAGTTAGGTTTGTAGGCCTCCTTGCTCGCACACGATTTTTAAGTTCTGCCCACAAATGTTCTATAGGATTGAGGTCAGGGTTTTGTGATGGCCACTCCAATACCTTGACTTTGTTGTCCTTAAGCCATTTTGCCACAACTTTGGAAGTATGCTTGGGGTCATTGTCCATTTGGAAGACCCATTTGCGACCAAGCTTTAACTTCCTGACGTCTTGAGATGTTGCTTCAATATATCCCAATAACTTTCCTTCCTCATGATGCAATCTATTTTGTGAAGTGCACCAGTCCTTCCTGCAGCAAAGCACCCCCACAGCATGATGCTGCCACCCTCGTGCTGCACGGTTCGGATGGTGTTCTTCGGTTTGCAAGCCTCCCCTTTTTCCTCCAATGGTCATTATCATTTACATTTTTACATTTACGTCATTTAGCAGACGCTCTTATCCAGAGCGACTTACAGGAGCAATTAGGGTTAAGTGCCTTGCTTAAGGGCACATCGACAGATTTTTCACCTAGTTGGCTCGGGGATTAGAACCAGCGACCTTTCGGTTACTGGCACAACGCTCTTACCCACTGAGCTACCTGCCGCCCCAGGTCTAACAGTTCTATTTTTGTTTCATTAGACCAGACAACATTTCTCCAAAAAGTACGATCTTTGTCCCCATGTGCAGTTGCAAACCGTAGTCTTGCTTTTTTATGGTGGTTTTGGAGCAGTGGCTTCTTCCTTGCTGAGTGGCCTTTCAGGTTATGTCGATATAGGACTTGTTTTACTGTGGATATAGATACTTTTGTACCTGTTTCCTCCAGCATCTTCACAAGGTCCTTTGCTGTTGTTCTGGGATTGATTTGCACTTTTCGCACCAAAGTACGTTCATCTCTAGGGAGACAGAACGCGTCTCCTTCCTGAATGGTATGACGGCTGCGTGATCCCATGGTGTTTATACTTGTGTACTATTGTTTGTACAGATGAACGTGGTACCCTCAGGTGTTTGGAAATTGCTCCCAAGGATGAACCAGACTTGTGGAGGTCTACAATTGTTTTTCTGAGGTCTTGGCTGGTTTCTTTTGATTTTCCCATGATGTTAAGCAAAGAGGCAGTGAGTTTGAAGGTAGGCCTGGAAATACATCCACAGGTACACCTCCAATTGACTCAAATGATGTCAAATTAGCCTATCAGAAGCTTCTAAAGCTATGACATCATATTCTGGAATTTTCCAAGCTGTTTAAAGGCACAGTCAACTTAGCGTATGTAAACTTCTGACCCATTGGAATTGCGATACAGTGAATTATAAGTGAAATAATCTGTCTGTAAACGATTGTTGGAAAAATGACTTGTGTCATGCACAAAGTAGATGTCCTAACCGACTTGCCAAAACTATAGTTTGTTAACAAGTAATTTGTGGAGTGGTTGAAAAACAAGTTTTAATGACTCCAACCTAAGTGTATGTAAACTTCCGACTTCAACTGTATGTCGGACCCCAGTAACACTAGCTGTCACCATTGCCGTCGGCTAATGGGGATCTTAATAAATCAAATCAAATAATTCCTAAAGAAAATAATGTACTTTTTACTCCATACATTTTCCCTGACACCCAAAAGTACTTGTTACATTTTGAATGCTTAGCAGGACAGGAAAAGGGTCCTCCAATTCATGCACTTATCAAGATAACATCCCTGGTCATTCCTACTGCCTCTGATCTGGTAGACTCACTAAACACAAAAGCTTTGTTTGTAAATTATATCTGAGTGTTGGAGTGTGCCCCTGGCTATCCGTAAATGATAAAAACAAGAAAATCGTGTCGTCTGGTTTGCTTAATATAAAGAATGCAAAATGATTTATACTTTTACTTTTGATACTTAAGTATATTTTATCAATTACATTTTCTTTTGATACTTACGTATATTTAAAAACAAATACTTTTAGACTTTTATTCAAGTAGTATTTTGATGGGTGACTTTCCCTTTTACTTGAATCATTTTCTATTAAGGTATCTTTACTTTTACTCAACTATGACAATTGGGTACTTTTTCCACCACTGGTAACGCTGAACTTCAGCGATACGGTTTGAATAGAGCCCTTAGTGTTTTAATGATCTTTCAGGATTACATATAACCTGTCCAATGTTCCATTCTCACACAAGTCCCTAACTGTTCCTCACACACTTTGATCCTGTGCCAGAAGACATTAAAACAGAGGAGTGTCTTGCCAGGGGTGGAATGGAGAGGACCCACACCTAGGCGCGGTAGGTGTCACTGTCACACACACACAGCCAACACCCCTAAGGAATCCACACAAACACAGAGAAACAATCTTTGAGAGAGCTGTCCTGGTACGGTGTGCGTTCTATGCTGGTTTTGGCTTGGCCCATGTATCTTTGTGTCTGTTTTTATAGCTGAGCTGTTTTGACAGTTAGTCAAATGGTCTGGTAACCTCCCAGGACATCACATCCAGTATTTCCTGTTTCCCATGCATCTTAATATCAAATAAATAAATTATAAATGAATTATTTGCATCTAATAATGCATCATGTGCATCTTCACATAATGGATAACTATGCACTGAATAGGGATTGTGTGCATATGTGCGTGCATTTGTGACCAAGTCCAAGTATCTGTATATCCTTTATCATTTTTGGATCCTCAGTTCAAACAACGTTTGAGGATACTAATAAAGTTATGAGGCCTCTCCCACCTATGGTATTTACAGTTCCGCTGCTAGGCATTTCCACTGACAACATGGTTTAATATGGACACCAATAACAAAAGCGTGAGGGTGTGTGTGTGACTTGAGGGGTGTGTGATGGAATGGTAGCCTCTGTAAGCATCTCTCCCAACCTCATATAAACCCATGCACACACACCCACCCACATCCAAAAGCTCTCACACACTCTCACACACACTCTACGGCCGAGTACAGAACACGCACAGAGATGGACCTTCTGAAAGGATCAGGGAAACAGGTGGATGTGGTCATCGACAAAGCAGGTGAGAAAAATAAATTTAAGAAAAATGTGTTTAAGTGTTTGAATGATGGGGGACATTCATGTGGAGAATTAATAGTTTAAAACCAGAAACACAGCAAAAGGGATGTTTATATGCAGTAATATACAGTTTGGCTTTGATTTAGTGTTCATTGTTGTGTTATCAGCCTTCAAAATGTTCAAACTGGACTTTGGAATTGTAAGAGCAGCTGCAATTGATGAGCCAACAACATTCTTAAACCAAATATGTAAAGAAAAACGTTTTGGCACTGTTCATGTTTCTAAATATACAGTTCGTTGGGTTTGTCTAGATTTAAAAGTGTAGAAGCTAATTTCTACCAGAAACTGAAAAATAAGCAAACATTCTGTGGCATCACGTCAAGACAGTTTTTGCTGATACACGCTCCCTAACAAGACATCCAATTTAATTCCACCAATTGTCTCATCATGTCGAGACAGAAGTTGCGAATGCATGTTTGACAGCCCCCCACCACCCCCCCCTATCTCTCTGTCTAGCTGGTGTGGTGAAGGAGAAGGTGGGATGCATGATCGGAGGAGGAACGAAGGACCAGAAGAAAGATCAAGGTGATCTGTCTATTCTGAGTTACCATGCAAACAGTCATGTAGCCTCACCTGTATGGGTGTCAAACGAAACTAACTCAATATACTTTTAAATGACTGAAACCAAATCCAAACTGTGTAGAAAGGATAATAGACTTACATACAGTTTATTGACTGTGTCCAGCTCGCTAATAATCACCGAAATGAAAGCTAGACAGTAAGGGACCATCAAAAATTCAAAACATTGTGGATATAGAGACTATTTTTTGCTAATTTTGACGGCGAGGAAATAACTCATTTTCAGTGCGACCCTCCGTACCTCGTTGAAGACCAAATCCGTCCCCCGGGGCAAAATGAGTTTGACACCCCTGATCTAGACACATACACCAACAATGTCAGCTCTATTCATGGCATTTCTATCTGCAACATTTAGTATGTTGAAGCCTCCTGAATGCAACCCAGGTGAAAGAAATATAACGGTTGTGTGTTGGAGTCCGATGTCTTTGTATGTATTGTTGAAATGGTGTCTGATGATGTGGTTGTTTCTCCAGGTATTGGTGGCATGGTGTCTGATGCGGTGAAAGGGGTAGCAGCAGATGCAGCCAAGGACAGTGCTGCAGACAAGGCCAAGTCTATCGGAAAGAGCCTTTTCAAATAATCTCCCGACCTGGACAATACCATGTCTCTCTCCCCCCCACCCCCCGCACCATCCCTATATGGACTCTACCATCTCTCCACTCACCCCTGAAGAGTTCCCTGGATACCTCAACCACAAACCTTCCTTCCCCTCAACCAACCCCATCTCTGTACTGTAACGGAGATCTGTATAAAGGTAATAGGACACTATAACAGTAATAAAACACCTATCCTTCAGCACTAGTCTCTGTCTGCCTGTACGTCACATACTGCGTTTATACATCACAGTCAAGCCACACTTGTGTTTTTGTATTATTTTATTGGTATTCATAATTTTATTGGTATTCAACTAGAAAAGGCAATACAAATTTCCCAAAGCAATTTCCATTTGCGGGCTTGGACGGGTTATTGGAGAAGTAAAAGGAGAACGCTTGTTCCCTTGAGTATCTCCTCTCCTCTCTCTCTCAGGGTGGGGGGAGTTGGGGGAGGGTCCGATTGGACAAGACCGGAGCAGCAGGCAGGGAAGGTTGGGGGGCTCGTGGGGGGACTGATATAGTAGAACCCAGTGTTCCTCAGCACAGAACCCTAACTATTACCCCTTGACTCCTGACCTCTAACCATGAGCCCTGGGCCCGTATCCACAAAGCGTCTCAGAGTAGAAAATTGGTCGTAAGTGCTGAGAATAGAGACATTTCACTCCTACTGTTATGGGTAAAAATAAAAGCTATGTATGAAGCCTCTTTAGTCGTTAGAGTCACACCTAGTTGACAGATAATTAGGACACCTCATGAGCTGTCCTAACCAGTTAAGAGTTACCAGCAGGTGTCTCCAGCAGGTGTCTTGATAATAGAAAAATGCAGTGAGGCAGTGGTTCCTGCATCATTTGCAATTGCTTTTGAGTTTTTAAAAGAATGTTTTGATATTTAATCAATCCATAAATAATCTAGACCTACAGTACCAGTCAAAAGTTTGGACACACCTACTCATTCCATTATTCTACATTGAATAGTGAAGACATCAAAACTATGAAATAACACATATGGAATCATGTAGTAACCCAAAAAGTGTTAAACAAATCAAAATATTTTATATTTGAGATTCTTCAAAGTAGGTGTGCTATACAGAAGATAGCCCTATTTGGTAAAAGACCAAGTCCATATTATGGCAAGAACAGCTCAAATAAGCAAAGAGAAACAACAGCATCATTACTTTAAGACAGAGCTGCCCAACCCTCTTCCTGGAGATCTACCGTCTTGTGGGTTTTGAGTCCAACCCTAATTTAACACACCTGATTCTACTTATTAGCTGCTCAACAAGACCTTAACTAACTGATATGCAGCCCAAATAAATGCTTCACAGAGTTTAAGTAACAGACACATCTCAACATCAACTGTTCAGAGGAGACCGCGTGAATCAGGCCTTCATGGTCGAATTGCTGCAAAGAAACCACTACTAAAGGACACCAATAAGAAGAAGAGACTTGCTTGGGCCAAGAAACATGAGCAATGGACATTAGACCGGTGGAAATCTGTCCTTTGGTCTGATGAGTCCAAATTAGATATTTTTTGTTCCAACCGCCGTGTCTTTGTGAGATGCAGAGTAGGTGAACGGATGATCTCGGCATGTGTGGATCCCACCGTGAAGCATGGAGGAGGTGTGATGGTGTGGGGGTGCTTGCTGGTGACACTGTCAGTGATTTACTTAGAATTCAAGGCACACCTAACCAGCATGGCTATCACAGCATTTTGCAGCGATACGCCATCCCATCTGGTTTGCGCTTAGTGGGACTATCATTTGTTTTTCAACAGGACAATGACCAAACACACCTCCAGGCTGTGTAAGGGCTATTTGACCAAGAAGGAGAGTGATGGAGTGCTGCATCAGATGACCTGGCGTCCACAATCAGCCGACCTCAACCCAATTGGGATGGTTTGGGATGAGTTGGACCACAGAGTGAAGGAAAAGCAGCCAACAAGTGCTCAGCATATGTGGGAACTCCTTCAAGACTGTTGGAAAAGCACTCCTCATGAAGCTGGTTGAGAGAATGTCAAGAGTGTGCAAAGCTGTCATCAAGGCAAAGGATGGCTACTTTGAAGAATCTCAAATATCTTTTGATTTGTTTAACACTCTTTGGTTACTACATTATTCCATGGGTTATTTCATAGTTTATGTCTTTACTATTATTCTACAATGTAGATTAATGGAATGAATAGGTGTGTCCAAACTTTTCACTGGTACTGTACATGCAACAGTATCTCTTGCACTTATGACAATGATTTCACGAGGCCTATTTCACATGATATGCCTAAATATTTATAACCACTAGGCTAATAAATAAACAAGTTTTTCTTTTGATTATTTGATTACCTACATCAAGTTATTTCAAGCTATCCATTTGGAACGCAACCTTACATTGTTAAAAAATATGTCTAAATTGGGCAAGCACATAAATTGTGCAATTGAAGGTATCTAGTGCTTATGTAAACTTTGATTGTGTTCAATGAAAATGCTAGACTTTTTAACTGTTGTATGCAGAAATTGAGCAAACTGGATAAAATTGGTCAGCATTTCCCTGCTGACGGAAAATTCCAATCTAATAAAGAATTCAGAGATGCTATTGTGAGTTGGAACAATGACATAAAAGAAAAATCAAAAGCTCAATACACCAGCGTTTTGACGTCAGCGTTCTATCAACAGAAAAGCAAAAACGATAAAACCAAAATTATTAGATGTACTCAGCATCAAAAATAGTAGGTACGTGAGTACATTGATAGAATGTGTACGTTTGCTTTGATGGCAGGTTTGAAACCTGTTATCAAAACGGCTATTGCGGGGGTAGTGGACCAACATTTTCATTGGGATGAAATAGCGCAGGAGGCTTTGAGAGTGGAATCCAATTCAGCTCACTTTGCAGCCGCGCGTGTGGTTAATACAGCCACAGTGAAAGTCACTAACAGTTTTTTAAATGACCAAAGTAAGACAAAAAAAAGGGAGGGAAAAGATGCTGAAAAATACTGAAGCATAGGGCGATAGATCCCTGTTTTAGGTGTGGGGCCGTTGATCATTGGAAAAGTGAGTGTAGCGGGCCAAGGGAGCGCGACATAGGCTAAATTTACGACAGCAAAAAGTTTTATATTTAGTGGGGTAACAGGCAGAATTTAAAGCGATACCACGACTACTGTACCCATGTCTTTGAACATAGGACCAGTAACAACACCAGGACAAATTTACATGGTGCCGGGTGTAGAACTGGTTTTGTGGTTGGATAATCTTTGTGAGATGCCAGGAGAATGAATTCTGAAAGGTATCAAATAAAGATTTGCATTATGAACGGCGAAAGCCGAGCAATTGTTGTTTCAGGATCATTCACTATGGGCAAAATACGCATTAGATAGTGGTCTGATTAAAGGTTGCAAGCCTGTTGTGGTGGTGGGAGAGCCGCTGCCACCGATGAAGCGAGACCCCATTAAACCGGAGGCTGAGAAGTCGGTGGTGGAGGATCTTCCAATATTACTTGAACGAGGCATAGTGGTATAAGGACCCGCTCGGTGCCACAGCCCTTTATTCCCAATGAAAAAGGGAATGAAATGGCGTATTACAGTGGATTTCCGCGGCATAAACAAACATGCAGTGAAAATCACACCAGTGGTAGCGGATTTGGCAGAGCTTTTGGCATCTATTCCCTCAGACTCAGAATGGTACAGTGTGCTTGACATGAAAAATAGATTTTGGTCAGTGCCGGTGGCTGAGTAGTCACGACACTGGTTTGGGTTTTCTTGCCAGGGGGAGAAGTATACAGGGGTGAGGACACCAATGGGGTTTACAAATAGTCCAACTTCGTATCACGCCGCATTGAAACAATCGCTAAAAGGCTGTAAATTTGAGGGTTCTGTGTTGGTACAGTATATAAATTATTTGTTATTGGTGTCAAAAGACAAAGAAACTCATATGCCAGACCTCACCACATTAGTGAACTATTTGGCAGAGCAGGGTCACAAAGCATCATATGAGAAAGGCACAAAGCACATTACACGTGATCGAGTAGGAACAATGCGTTCTTTGGCACGACCAAACACTCCTCACACACTCAGGAAAACCCTAGGTGTTTTTCAATCTCGTGAGACACTTTATTCCGTCTTATTCTCAAATAGCTTTATAGAATTGACGAAAGGGAGGAGGGTCACGAGAAATTAGAGTGGAGTTAATATTGTGAGTAATTGTTTGTAGAGTTTTGAAAAAGCAATTCTGTCAAGCGACAGCATTGGGGTTACCAAACCTAAAATGACCTTTTAAAATGTTGTAGTGTTTACGCAAAATCATGGGGAAAAGAGAGACCAGTCATATACGGGAGTAAATCGTTAGACTCGGTGGCGAGAGGAATGCCGCCGTGTCTAAGGGTATTACAGGCTACATAAACATTGGGATGGCTTAAAACAAACGATTAATGATTGGAGGGAGGACAGTGGACTTATGTTTGTTTTGTTTGTAATTAAAACCTTTGTGTTGCTGATTAAGATTTAGCATAGTGAATACTAACGAAATGTACACTTTCTCTTCCAGGAGAGGATAGGGTGTCCTTATCTCTCTCTTTGAAATGTTTCCCAAGGCTGTTGTCTTGGGAGAGCAGTTAGGGAAATTCTGCAGTTTTATAAAAGTATAAAGGTACCCGGATCCGGCCGTAAAGGGAACTCCCAATTAAGTAAGGCCTGGCCATTTGTTTGTTTTTGCCCTACGTTTTACCACACACACAGCACATGCAACCCACCATTTATGAATATTTGTTAGTGGTGTTAATACTGTGTCTGATTTAATTGTGTGGGGTCTTTTCATTTGGTTTTAGTAGGTTCTTCATGGGTTAGAAAGGATGCACTTTAAAAGGGCACACAAATGACATTTTCTGAACTATCTATTGTTCGAATGTTGGTTGGACCCATGCAAATTCTCCTAATAAGATAGGTACTGAAAAACATAATGCAAACCGGGTAAGCAGAATAACGGAAATGTTTGAAATGTTTTAAAATAAGTAGTCTGAAGTACAGGGAAAGAAAATACTTAATGGTGTTCAATGACCTTTGTCCTGACTTTCTGGTGAGGCCTAATCACCTTCACTATAAATTATAGAGACATTGGGTGAGATTTAAGTATAATATGAAGAAGTGTATTGCTGTTGTCTTTGTTTCAATACAAATCTCACCAGATTGGGTCTGCTGTATGGTCGGGATTTCTCCCTAACTTCCTGACCCCGTAACTCTGCGGTGAGGTCGCCAGTATGATAAGGGAGTATAAGCCAATTTGCAAAATGGTTTCAACAGTGTGTTGTTAAGCTCTTTGACAATTGTCTTAGAAAATGTCTTAAAATGTTGGTATTAACAAAATTGAGAATGTAATAATTTGTCATTGGTGAATAGTTTGTCTGGATTTCCAGAATCAGAAATGCCTTAAACTGTTGTTGTGGTCTGTCCTCTCTCAAGGTTATGGCGATAGTGACTAGTGACTCCAGATGGTATCTAGTTGCATGGAAGGGATAATTCGACAGAGAACAGTGTGAGCCTCACCCCCCTCTAACCGGCTGATGTTTTCTAGGTGGCGTGGAACATGAGTGATCATTGTTCCAGATGAGGGATTGTTGGAAACTGACTAAATGACTTGAGCATGTTTTAGTATGTTTATAACTTATATAAGTGGACTAGCAGTGACTAACGCGTTATGGGTTAGATGGAATGATTTCTGTGTAAATGTATTTGACATGAGAATGCATTGGGGTAGAGTCAGTACTAACACTACTGATACCAGACAGGTCACTAATTACAAAGGTATGGTGATCTGGGTGGAGCCACTTGATAACAGGACTAGTACATTGGACGTAGGCTGTTCAGAACTAGGTGTAGTTTTATTACAGACAGGAGTGTAGAAGGAACGTAATGACAGAGACTAAAGAACTAAACTAGAATTTCTCTTTTGCCTCAGATGGACATAATGTGCCACGGTTCTAAATCAGCTGAAGGTCAGTTGATAACTTTCAGACTAGTGCTACCAGAACTAAAAACATTTCAGGAGGTTGAAAACATTGACACAACCGTTGCTGACGATAGAGCAGCAAAGGATGGTGTGGGGGAAGTGCTATTGCGTAAAACAAGGTTCTATTCACCAGTGATGCCCTTCAGTACAGCAACTAAGGGAGTGAAGTGGTCAGGGAAGGATTTAGACACCAGCAGACCACAAACCTGTGGAAAGATAGCTTGTTGGGGTAATTATAATCTGGAGCTTTTAACAACCATCAGAATTGGATTTAAAAGAAAGATTATGCATGCCAACATATTAGGCAAATAATAAAAAAATATGCAAAGTGATCGTGTCAGGCGAAAAATATATCAAACGTTTTACCATTACAACATTTGATGTACGTGTGCTATTTAGAGTTCACAGCTACCAATGCCTCATCTTGATTGGTTATTGCCCATCATTTACAACAATGGCAATGAGCGTCATCACTATCTTCCCTTTGCAGTACCTCAAACTATCGTGATTACCAGCTATGATAAACTTGATTTTACTCCAGGCTCAGAGTTTGTCTGACCAGTGTCTTAACATCATCCTAAAACCTACTCTGAGCTGGGAGTTTTGTTGTTGTCTTAAAACAGGTTATAACAGGATTCCTATGACATTTTCTGAGATGCTTTGTGGATACGGGCCCTGACCTCTAACCCCTCTGTGAGGAAAACTGAGGAACATACAGTATCTCACAAAAGTGAGTACACCCCTCACATTTTTGTAAATATTTGAGTATATCTTTTCATGTGACAACACTGAAGAAATGGCACTTTGCTACAATGTAAAGTAGTGAGTGTACAGCTTGTATAACAGTGTAAATTTGCTGTCCCCTCAAAATAACTCAACACACAGCCATTCATGTCTAAACCGCTGGCAACAAAAGTGAGTACACCCCTAAGTGAAAATGTCCAAATTGGGCCCAATTAGCCATTTTCCCTCCCCGGTGTCATGTGACTCGTTAGTGTTACAAGGTCTCAGGTGTGAATGAGGAGCGGGTGTGTTAAATTTGGTGTCATCGCTCTCACACAATTTGGTGTCATCGCTCTCACACTCCCTCATACTGGTCACTGGAAGTTCAACATTGCACCTCATGGCAAAGAACTCTCTGAGGATCTGAAAAAGACAAAGATGGCCTGGGCTATAAGAAGATTGCCAAGACCCTGAAACTGAGCTGCAGCACGGTGGCCAAGACCATACAGCGGTTTAACAGGACAGGTTCCACTCAGAACAGGCCTCGCCATGGTCGACCAAAGAAGTTGAGTGCACGTGCTCAGCATCATATCCAGAGGTTGTCTTTGGGAAATAGACGTATGTGTGCTGCCAGCATTGCTGCAGAGGTTTAAGGGGTGGGGGGTCAGCCTGTCGGTGCTCAGACCATACGCTGCACACTGCATCAAATTGGTCTGCATGGCTGTAGTCCCAGAAGGAAGCCTCTTCTAAAGATGATGCACAAGAAAGCCCGCAAACAGTTTGCTGAAGACAAGCAGACTAAGGACATGAATTACTGGAACCATGTCCTGTGGTCTGATGAGACCAAGATAAACTTATTTGGTTCAGATGGTGTCAAGCGTGTGTGGCGGCAACCAGGTGAGGAGTACAAAGACAAGTGTGTCTTGCCTACAGTCAAGCATGGTGGTGGGAGCGTCATGGTCTGGGGCTGCATGAGTGCTGCCGGCACTGGGGAGCTACAGTTCATTGAGGGAACCATGAATGCCAACATGTACTGTGACATACTGAAGCAGAGCATGATCCCCTCCCTTCGGAGACTGGGCCGCAGGGCAGTATTCCAACATGATAACGACCCCAAACACACCTCCAAGACGACCACTGCCTTGCTAAAGAAGCTGAGGGTAAAGGTGATGGACTGGCCAAGCATGTCTCCAGACCTAAACCCTATTGAGCATCTGTGGGGCATCCTCAAACAGAAGGTGGAGGAGTGCAAGGTCTCTAACATCCACCAGCTCCGTGATGTCGTCATGGAGGAGTGGAAGAGGACTCCAGTGGCAACCTGTGAAGCTCTGGTGAACTCCATGCCCAAGAGGGTTAAGGCAGTGCTGGAAAATGATGGTGGCCACACAAAATATTGACACTTTGGGCCCAGTGTCATTTCTTCAGTGTTGTCACATGAAAAGATATACTCAAATATTTACAAAAATGTGAGGGGTGTACTCACTTTTGTGAGATACTGTATATGATATCACCTTTCCCTGGTATAAAGTTTAAATCTATTTCCTTTTTTTAAAGTACAGTATAGTGGTGTATGTGCGTCTCTTCAGTACAGAGCTCCGTCAGAGCTAAGGCATCTTCAGTGCTGTGGTCTGAAACCATGGCAACACCAGGGTCAAACAAGACAAAGGCAGACAGGGAACTCTGATAGCAACGGAAGGGGGGGGGGGGGATTGTTTTAAATCTCTCTCAGCGTAGCTAGCTTCCTGCTACAACCTGCTCCTTTCACAATATACAAAAAACTGATTGACAATACTGAAACAGAACGAGACAGAAATACTGAGTTACTGACATGATACTGGTAGATATGGCGAGATCATGGGACACAAAACACAGTACGTGTCAGTGTGTGTGTATGCGTGTGTCTGTATGCGTGCGTGTATGCGCGTGTGTGTATGAAGGGGAGGCGAGGATCTCTAATGTAAACGCTAAAATGTTCTAAAGGCTGATTGGCCGATGGGGAAGCGGTGGAACCACTAGCAGGGCAGTATGGGAGGGGTCTGACTTTGAAAGGGTGATTATGTGACGGTGATGCCGGCCTCGTTGTAGACCTTGAACACCTTCTCGATGGCGTTGACGTACGCAGCCGTCCGCAGGTCCAGACCCAGGTTGTACTTACTGGCCGTACGCATGATTTGCTACAGGGGGACAAAACACACAACCACACACAAACACTAGTTAGATACCAGTTACACTGGCAAAACCAGTCACACCCACTGACACAAACATACACAGACACATGGTGGTGTGGTTGAGAGGTGCCCCAGGCCAGGGCGGGGGCACTGTCATTATCACAGTCTGACTCATAGAGAACATATAATTAAATTCTAGGATCTGACTCATTGGCACTAACCTCACAAACACACGCAAACACACAAACACGCATACATGTACGCATGCACACACTCTTACCCTGGCAGATCTCTCCATGGTGTAGGCTAGACCAGAGTGAACAATGTCCTTCTCAGAAGCACCCTGTAGTGGAGAGAGGAAGGAAAGATGTGTTATCAAACTCCCAACACACTACATCATTTCCATACCACATAGGTTGTTTGTGTGTGTGTGTGTGTGTGTGTACTCACAGCGACTCTGGCCTGGAAGTCAGCGGTGGGGACAACGGGGATTGGTCCTCCCTGCTTTCCAAACTTCCTCTCCAAACTCTCCTGAACGGACACTGACAGAGAGGTAGAGAGAGAGATAAATAGTTAGATGGCAATGTAGCAATGTAACCTGATCATTGACAACCATCTCATTTTCAAGTTTATCCAGACAATCAACATTCATCTGGGTTCACTCACACATTTCAGATCAGTATCGTTTTCTTTCAGTGGATACGTCAACGTCAGAAAGGCTATCCATCTATCTTTCTATCTGGCACGTCACCTTAACCTACTATATATACGGGCGTAACCAGCAGAAATATCGCCAGTTACAGTTGTCCTTACAACTCTGAAAAAACTGAGACAATTTACAAGAGAGAGGACACAGTACTGTATCTCCTGCTACACCGAGGTTGGCTCATTAAAGGAAGAGGAAAAGGCTTCAGAACTGAACGAACACAGATCTTCTACGGACAGAGAGACGAGATCCAAAGCGGATAATTAGCTCCAGAGTGAGTACAGATTAAAGAAATATAGGGTCCTGCTCCTAATATTTAGACAGTGCTTTTTTTGTAAATAAATACATTAACATTCATCTTTATTACAGGTGGCAGTAAACAAACAGTCAAAGGAAATCGAGTTGCCAGGCCTAGAAATGGCAGAGGCAGAACAACTGGACATATTGCCCCCCCTCATCGACTACCCTGAGGGGATGACAGATAAAGACGAAAAGAATATATACAAAAAAGAATTTTTGAAGAGAAATCCAGAGACTTTATATCGTGATGAAAGACAAAAAGGCTCCTTGCGACCTCATTTTCTATACAACAAAATGTTCTACATGGAAAGAGGAAATACTAAAACGCTATCCTGAGGGAAAAAGTGGGGGAAAACTTCAAGATGGCAAACAACTGAAAACGAATGCAGGCACTATAAATGTGTATAATACTGGGACAATCATGGTGCAGGGTAATAGTGAGACGTTAAAGATATTCCCGCGAGATTTCCCAGCCCTGAAGGAAAGTGTCAATGGTCTCGAGAAGTATATATCAGAGCTAAGCATTGAGGAAAGAGGAGAGCAGGAGGAAAAAGAGAGCGAGCACATAAAAGAGGAAGAAATAAAGGAGGAAATAAAGGAAGAGGTGGAAGGAGGTCAGGGTAGCACTGAACATTCCAGGGCAGATCAGAAGAGAAACATTATTTCACGGGATGTAACATTTTATGAACAATTATTCTATAGCCTGCTTTGGTCTGTTCCTCTCACCTTATTTAATGTATTTATTTTAATGTTGTATCTTCTACCTTTAATGTTTGTGTTTTTTATTGAGCTTGTAAGAAAAATGCATTCATAAGTGCTCACAATCATCATTATCTTGCTTTGGCTATAGTTTAGCACTTTCCCAACGATAAAGCGCTTAAAGCAAAAGGTGGTGGTCCCTTTGAATTTCCCCAGCAATATGTGTTTTATTTTGTTTCATAATGTGTGCTCTAAAATGTATGAAGATTTTTTCAATGCATTTCGAATAAAGTTTGATTTAACAAGTGTCAGGAGTCAGGACATACTTTACAGTGCATTCGGAAAGTATTCAGACCCCTTGACTTTTTCCACATTTTGTTACGTTACAGATTTATTCTAAAATTGATTTAAATCTGTTTTTTTCCCCCTCATCAATCTACACACAATACCCCATACTGAAAACGCAAAAACTGGTTTTTAGACATTTTTGTACCGTATTTTCCGCACTATAAGGCGCACCGGAGTATAAGCCGCAGCAGCTAAATTGAATGATGTGTACATATATAAGCCGCACTGGACTATAAGCCGCAGGTGTTTTAATGTTTAATTACCATATGTAAGGGTTCGTGCACAGAGGGGATTGTCGGGAAAGAGATGGCTGCTTGAGGAAGCTCCCATTTATTAACATTTCAACAAACAAGTTGCATATTTGCATAACGTATTCAAGTGTTACCATTTAGTGCAATAGTAGCTACAGAACATATACTGTGCTGTGTAAACTGTACTGTATCACATAGCGTTTCAGACACACAAACTTTTCAACTTTCAAACTTAAACGGCAGTGATCTACAGCAGTGGTTTTCAACCAGTGGTCCTTGAGGGAATGCTAGGGGTTCCCCAGCAAAATTAATTAATAGCGTCACAGTCATTTAACCACTTAACTTTGGTTATTTTTGAAAAACCTTGAAAAAGTGTGCACATCTTTGAATATTTATCTACATTATAGCCTACAGTAGTACCATAACAAAAAACAAAGCTTACAGCGCTTGACGAGGCAATATCAATGGCTAAATGAAATGTGTTTTTTTTAAAGTGCAAAATAAAGTGCCTGTAACACGACAGTAAGCGCGTAAGCCTAAAGTTGCAGCAACACGGCTGCTTAAAATACACGGTAATCAGCCTACCAGAAAAGTCATTAATCCTCGTCTTCATCTTTTAGACTAAGGTGCAGTACACGGCTGTAACCAGAAAAGTCAAGTCATTAATCCTCATCTCCGTCTTCTTCCTGCGTACTAAAACCACCAAAGTCCTCATCTTCAGTGTCGGAAACGAACAGGCTCAGTGTGGCTCCGTCAGCCACTCTCCTCTCTCCTTCGTTGTCGCTCTCAAAACCAACGAACTCCTCTTTGTTCATTTTCCCAATGAAAAAGGGACTGAAATGGCGTATTACAGTGGATTTCCACGGCATAACGAACATGCAGTGAAAATCACACCAGTGGTAGCGGATTTGGCAGACCTTTTGGCATCTATTCCCTCAGACTCAGAATGGTACAGTGTGCTTGACATGAAAAATAGATTTTGGTCAGTGCCGGTGGCTGAGTAGTCACGACACTGGTTTGGGTTTTCTTGCCAGGGGGAGCAGTATACAGGGGTGAGGACACCAATGGGGTTTACAAATAGTCCAACTTCGTATCACGCCGCATTGAAACAATCGCTAAAAGGCTGTAAATTTGAGGGCTGTGTTGGTACAGTATATAAATTATTTGTTATTGGTGTCAAAAGACAAAGAAACTCATATGCCAGACCTCACCACATTAATAAACTATTTGGCAGAGCAGGGTCACAAAGCATCATATGAGAAAGGCACAAAGCACATTACACGTGATCGAGTAGGAACAATGCGTTCTTTGGCACGACCAAACACTCCTCACACACTCAGGAAAACCCTAGGTGTTTTTCAATCTCGTGAGACACTTTATTCCGTCTTATTCTCAAATAGCTTTATAGAATTGACGAAAGGGAGGAGGGTCACGAGAAATTAGAGTGGAGTTAATATTGTGAGTAATTGTTTGTAGATTTTGAAAAAAAAATTCTGTCAAGCGACAGCATTGGGGTTACCAAACCTAAAATGACCTTTTAAAATGTTGTAGTGTTTACGCAAAATCATGGGGAAAAGAGAGACCAGTCATATACGGGAGTAAATCGTTAGACTCGGTGGCGAGAGGAATGCCGCCGTGTCTAAGGGTATTACAGGCTACATAAACATTGGGATGGATTAAAACAAACAATGAATGATTGGAGGGAGGACAGTGGACTTATCATGTTTGTTTTGTTTGTAATTAAAACCTTTGTGTTGCTGATTAAGATGTAGCATAGTGAATACTAACGAAATGTACACTTTCTCTTCCAGGAGAGGATAGGGTGTCCTTATCTCTCTCTTTGAAATGTTTCCCAAGGCTGTTGTCTTGGGAGAGCAGTTAGGGAAATTCTGCAGTTTTATAAAGTATAAAGGTACCCGGAGCCGGCCGTAAAGGGAACTCCCAATTAAGTAAGGCCTGGCCATTTGTTTGTTTTTGCCCTACGTTTTACCACACACACAGCACATGCAACCCACCATTTATGAATATTTGTTAGTGGTGTTAATACTGTGTCTGATTTAATTGTGTGGGGTCTTTTCATTTGGTTTTAGTAGGTTCTTCATGGGTTAGAAAGGATGCACTTTAAAAAGGGCACACAAATGACATTTTCTGAACTATCTATTGTTCGAATGTTGGTTGGACCCATGCAAATTCTCCTAATAAGATAGGTACTGAAAAACATAATGCAAACCAGGTAAGCAGAATAACGGAAATGTTTGAAATGTTTTAAAATAAGTAGTCTGAAGTACAGGGAAATAAAATACTTAATGGTGTTCAATGACCTTTGTCCTGACTTTCTGGTGAGGCCTAATCACCTTCACTATAAATTATAGAGACATTGGGTGAGATTTAAGTATAATATGAAGAAGTGTATTGCTGTTGTCTTTGTTTCAATACAAATCTCACCAGATTGGGTCTGCTGTATGGTCGGGATTTCTCCCTAACTTCCTGACCCCGTAACTCTGCGGTGAGGTCGCCAGTATGATAAGGGAGTATAAGCCAATTTGCAAAATGGTTTCAACAGTGTGTTGTTATGCTCTTTGACAATTGTCTTAGAAATGTTGGTATTAAGAAAATTGAGAATGTAATAATTTGTCATTGGTGAATAGTTTGTCTGGATTTCCAGAATCAGAAATGCCTTAAACTGTTGTTGTGGTCTGTCCTCTCTCAAGGTTATGGCGATAGTGACTAGTGACTCCAGATGGTATCTAGTTGCATGGAAGGGATAATTCGACAGAGAACAGTGTGAGCCTCACCCCCTCTAACCGGCTGATGTTTTCTAGGTGGCGTGGAACATGAGTGATCATTGTTCCAGATGAGGGATTGTTGGAAACTGACTAAATGACTTGAGCATGTTTTAGTATGTTTATAACTTATATAAGTGGACTAGCAGTGACTAACGCGTTATGGGTTAGATGGAATGATTTCTGTGTAAATGTATTTGACATGAGAATGCATTGGGGTAGAGTCAGTACTAACACTACTGATACCAGACAGGTCACTAATCACAAAGGTATGGTGATCTGGGTGGAGCCACTTGATAACAGGACTAGTACATTGGACGTAGGCTGTTCAGAACTAGGTGTAGTTTTATTACAGACAGGAGTGTAGAAGGAACGTAATGACAGAGACTAAAGAACTAAACTAGAATTTCTCTTTTGCCTCAGATGGACATAATGTGCCACGGTTCTAAATCAGCTGAAGGTCAGTTGATAACTTTCAGACTAGTGCTACCAGAACTAAAAACATTTCAGGAGGTTGAAAACATTGACACAACCGTTGCTGACGATAGAGCAGCAAAGGATGGTGTGGGGGAAGTGCTATTGCGTAAAACAAGGTTCTATTCACCAGTGATGCCCTTCAGTACAGCAACTAAGGGAGTGAAGTGGTCAGGGAAGGATTTAGACACCAGCAGACCACAAACCTGTGGAAAGATAGCTTGTTGGGGTAATTATACTCTGGACAACATCGTAAGGGGTGAATATGGGAACCAAACTATTCTTACAGTCAAGCGTCAGGGGAAGAAGAGGCATATGAGCAGATGAAGGCATACTTACAGACTCATTTAGGGACTGAGACAGAAATCCATCATTGTAAATGGTATGATGAGGGGATCAAGGGTCAGTCCTAGTCCCAGTGGGTGAATAAACTTGGTTTGAGCTTTGACTAGTTGTCCGTTAGTTTTCACTCTGTTATGTAAACTTTGATTGTGTTCAATGAAAATGACAGACCTTTCAAACGTTGTATGCAACATTATCGGCAAGTGACTTGATGCCTACTGTACCAAAGTGATTTAGAGTTGTTAAACTAGTGACAACGAGTGTGTTGATATAACGGTAAAATTGAGCTTTTAACAACCATCAGAATTGGATTGAAAAGAAAGATTATGCATGCCAACATATTAGGCAAATAATAAAAAAATACGCAAAGTGATCATGTCAGGTGAAAAAATATATCAAACGTTTTACCATTACAACATTTGATGTACGTGTGCTATTTAGAGTTCACAGCTACCAATGCCTCATCTTGATTGGTTATTGCCCATCATTTACAACAATGGCAATGAGCGTCATCACTATCTTCCCTTTGCAGTACCTCAAACTATCGTGATTACCAGCTATGATAAACTTGATTTTACTCCAGGCTCAGAGTTTGTCTGACCAGTGTCTTAACATCATCCTAAAACCTACTCTGAGCTGGGAGTTTTGTTGTTGTCTTAAAACAGGTTATAACAGGATTCCTATGACATTTTCTGAGATGCTTTGTGGATACGGGCCCTGACCTCTAACCCCTCTGTGAGGAAAACTGAGGAACATACAGTATCTCACAAAAGTGAGTACACCCCTCACATTTTTGTAAATATTTGAGTATATCTTTTCATGTGACAACACTGAAGAAATGGCACTTTGCTACAATGTAAAGTAGTGAGTGTACAGCTTGTATAACAGTGTAAATTTGCTGTCCCCTCAAAATAACTCAACACACAGCCATTCATGTCTAAACCGCCGGCAACAAAAGTGAGTACACCCCTAAGTGAAAATGTCCAAATTGGGCCCAATTAGCCATTTTCCCTCCCCGGTGTCATGTGACTCGTTAGTGTTACAAGGTCTCAGGTGTGAATGAGGAGCGGGTGTGTTAAATTTGGTGTCATCGCTCTCACACAATTTGGTGTCATCGCTCTCACACTCCCTCATACTGGTCACTGGAAGTTCAACATTGCACCTCATGGCAAAGAACTCTCTGAGGATCTGAAAAAGACAAAGATGGCCTGGGCTATAAGAAGATTGCCAAGACCCTGAAACTGAGCTGCAGCACGGTGGCCAAGACCATACAGCGGTTTAACAGGACAGGTTCCACTCAGAACAGGCCTCGCCATGGTCGACCAAAGAAGTTGAGTGCACGTGCTCAGCATCATATCCAGAGGTTGTCTTTGGGAAATAGACGTATGTGTGCTGCCAGCATTGCTGCAGAGGTTTAAGGGGTGGGGGGTCAGCCTGTCAGTGCTCAGACCATACGCTGCACACTGCATCAAATTGGTCTGCATGGCTGTAGTCCCAGAAGGAAGCCTCTTCTAAAGATGATGCACAAGAAAGCCCGCAAACAGTTTGCTGAAGACAAGCAGACTAAGGACATGAATTACTGGAACCATGTCCTGTGGTCTGATGAGACCAAGATAAACTTATTTGGTTCAGATGGTGTCAAGCGTGTGTGGCGGCAACCAGGTGAGGAGTACAAAGACAAGTGTGTCTTGCCTACAGTCAAGCATGGTGGTGGGAGCGTCATGGTCTGGGGCTGCATGAGTGCTGCCGGCACTGGGGAGCTACAGTTCATTGAGGGAACCATGAATGCCAACATGTACTGTGACATACTGAAGCAGAGCATGATCCCCTCCCTTCGGAGACTGGGCCGCAGGGCAGTATTCCAACATGATAACGACCCCAAACACACCTCCAAGACGACCACTGCCTTGCTAAAGAAGCTGAGGGTAAAGGTGATGGACTGGCCAAGCATGTCTCCAGACCTAAACCCTATTGAGCATCTGTGGGGCATCCTCAAACAGAAGGTGGAAGAGTGCAAGGTCTCTAACATCCACCAGCTCCGTGATGTCGTCATGGAGGAGTGGAAGAGGACTCCAGTGGCAACCTGTGAAGCTCTGGTGAACTCCATGCCCAAGAGGGTTAAGGCAGTGCTGGAAAATGATGGTGGCCACACAAAATATTGACACTTTGGGCCCAGTGTCATTTCTTCAGTGTTGTCACATGAAAAGATATACTCAAATATTTACAAAAATGTGAGGGGTGTACTCACTTTTGTGAGATACTGTATATGATATCACCTTTCCCTGGTATAAAGTTTAAATCTATTTCCTTTTTTTAAAGTACAGTATAGTGGTGTATGTGCGTCTCTTCAGTACAGAGCTCCGTCAGAGCTAAGGCATCTTCAGTGCTGTGGTCTGAAACCATGGCAACACCAGGGTCAAACAAGACAAAGGCAGACAGGGAACTCTGATAGCAACGAAAGGGGGGGAGTTGTTTTAAATCTCTCTCAGCGTAGCTAGCTTCCTGCTACACCCTGCTCCTTTCACAATATACAGGGTAGGGGGAGGAATGGCCGGCAGGGATGTAGCTCAGTTGATAGAGCATGGCGTTTGCAACGCCAGGGTTGTGGGTTCGATTCCCACAGGGGGTATGAAAAAAATTAATAATGTAAGTCGCTCTGGATAAGAGCGTCTGCTAAATGACGTAAATGTAAATGTAAAATGTAAATCTCTCCATGGTGTAGGCTAGACCAGAGTGAACAATGTCCTTCTCAGAAGCACCCTGTAGTGGAGAGAGGAAGGAAGGATGTGTTATCAAACTCCCAACACACTACATCATTTCCATACCACATTTCAGATCAGTATCGTTTTCTTTCAGTGGAGACATCAACGTCAGAAAGGCTATCCATCGATCTTTCTATCTGGCACGTCACCTTAACCTACTATATATACGGGCGTAACCAGCAGAAATATCGCCAGTTACAGTTGTCCTTACAACTCTGAAAAAACTGAGACAATTTACAAGAGAGAGGACACAGTACTGTATCTCCTGCTACACCGAGGTTGGCTCATTAAAGGAAGAGGAAAAGGCTTCAGAACTGAACGAACACAGATCTTCTACGGACAGAGAGACGAGATCCGAAAGCGGATAATTAGCTCCAGAGTGAGTACAGATTAAAGAAATATAGGGTCCTGCTCCTAATATTTAGACAGTGCTTTTTTTGTAAATAAATACATTAACATTCATCTTTATTACAGGTGGCAGTAAACAAACAGTCAAAGGAAATCGAGTTGCCAGGCCTAGAAATGGCAGAGGCAGAACAACTGGACATATTGCCCCCCCTCATCGACTACCCTGAGGGGATGACAGATAAAGACGAAAGAATATATACAAAAAGAATTTTTGAAGAGAAATCCAGAGACTTTATATCGTGATGAAAGACAAAAAGGCTCCTTGCGACCTCATTTTCTATACAACAAAATGTTCTACATGGAAAGAGGAAATACTAAAACGCTATCCTGAGGGAAAAAAGTGGGGGAAAACTTCAAGATGGCAAACAACTGAAAACGAATGCAGGCACTATAAATGTGTATAATACTGGGACAATCATGGTGCAGGGTAATAGTGAGACGTTAAAGATATTCCCGCGAGATTTCCCAGCCCTGAAGGAAAGTGTCAATGGTCTCGAGAAGTATATATCAGAGCTAAGCATTGAGGAAAGAGGAGAGCAGGAGGAAAAAGAGAGCGAGCACATAAAAGAGGAAGAAATAAAGGAGGAAATAAAGGAAGAGGTGGAAGGAGGTCAGGGGTAGCACTGAACATTCCAGGGCAGATCAGAAGAGAAACATTATTTTACGGGATGTAACATTTTATGAACAATTATTCTATAGCCTGCTTTGGTCTGTTCCTCTCACCTTATTTAATGTATTTATTTTAATGTTGTATCTTCTACCTTTAATGTTTGTGTTTTTTATTGAGCTTGTAAGAAAAATGCATTCATAAGTGCTCACAATCATCATTATCTTGCTTTGGCTATAGTTTAGCACTTTCCCAACGATAAAGCGCTTAAAGCAAAAGGTGGTGGTCCCTTTGAATTTCCCCAGCAATATGTGTTTTATTTTGTTTCATAATGTGTGCTCTAAAATGTATGAAGATTTTTTCAATGCATTTCGAATAAAGTTTGATTTAACAAGTGTCAGGAGTCAGGACATACTTTACAGTGCATTCGGAAAGTATTCAGACCCCTTGACTTTTTCCACATTTTGTTACGTTACAGATTTATTCTAAAATTGATTTAAATCTGTTTTTTTCCCCCTCATCAATCTACACACAATACCCCATACTGAAAACGCAAAAACTGGTTTTTAGACATTTTTGTACCGTATTTTCCGCACTATAAGGCGCACCGGAGTATAAGCCGCAGCAGCTAAATTGAATGATGTGTACATATATAAGCCGCACTGGACTATAAGCCGCAGGTGTTTTAATGTTTAATTACCATATGTAAGGGTTCGTGCACAGAGGGGATTGTCGGGAAAGAGATGGCTGCTTGAGGAAGCTCCCATTTATTAACATTTCAACAAACAAGTTGCATATTTGCATAACGTATTCAAGTGTTACCATTTAGTGCAATAGTAGCTACAGAACATATACTGTGCTGTGTAAACTGTACTGTATCACATAGCGTTTCAGACACACAAACTTTTCAACTTTCAAACTTAAACGGCAGTGATCTACAGCAGTGGTTTTCAACCAGTGGTCCTTGAGGGAATGCTAGGGGTTCCCCAGCAAAATTAATTAATAGCGTCACAGTCATTTAACCACTTAACTTTGGTTATTTTTGAAAAACCTTGAAAAAGTGTGCACATCTTTGAATATTTATCTACATTATAGCCTACAGTAGTACCATAACAAAAACAAAGCTTACAGCGCTTGACGAGGCAATATCAATGGCTAAATGAAATGTGTTTTTTTTAAAGTGCAAAATAAAGTGCCTGTAACACGACAGTAAGCGCGTAAGCCTAAAGTTGCAGCAACACGGCTGCTTAAAATACACGGTAATCAGCCTACCAGAAAAGTCATTAATCCTCGTCTTCATCTTTTAGACTAAGGTGCAGTACACGGCTGTAACCAGAAAAGTCAAGTCATTAATCCTCATCTCCGTCTTCTTCCTGCGTACTAAAACCACCAAAGTCCTCATCTTCAGTGTCGGAAACGAACAGGCTCAGTGTGGCTTCGTCAGCCACTCTCCTCTCTCCTTCGTTGTCGCTCTCAAAACCAACGAACTCCTCTTTGTTCATTTTCCCAATGAAAAAGGGACTGAAATGGCGTATTACAGTGGATTTCCACGGCATAAACGAACATGCAGTGAAAATCACACCAGTGGTAGCGGATTTGGCAGACCTTTTGGCATCTATTCCCTCAGACTCAGAATGGTACAGTGTGCTTGACATGAAAAATAGATTTTGGTCAGTGCCGGTGGCTGAGTAGTCACGACACTGGTTTGGGTTTTCTTGCCAGGGGGAGCAGTATACAGGGGTGAGGACACCAATGGGGTTTACAAATAGTCCAACTTCGTATCACGCCGCATTGAAACAATCGCTAAAAGGCTGTAAATTTGAGGGCTGTGTTGGTACAGTATATAAATTATTTGTTATTGGTGTCAAAAGACAAAGAAACTCATATGCCAGACCTCACCACATTAATAAACTATTTGGCAGAGCAGGGTCACAAAGCATCATATGAGAAAGGCACAAAGCACATTACACGTGATCGAGTAGGAACAATGCGTTCTTTGGCACGACCAAACACTCCTCACACACTCAGGAAAACCCTAGGTGTTTTTCAATCTCGTGAGACACTTTATTCCGTCTTATTCTCAAATAGCTTTATAGAATTGACGAAAGGGAGGAGGGTCACGAGAAATTAGAGTGGAGTTAATATTGTGAGTAATTGTTTGTAGAGTTTTGAAAAAGCAAATTCTGTCAAGCGACAGCATTGGGGTTACCAAACCTAAAATGACCTTTTAAAATGTTGTAGTGTTTACGCAAAATCATGGGGAAAAGAGAGACCAGTCATATACGGGAGTAAATCGTTAGACTCGGTGGCGAGAGGAATGCCGCCGTGTCTAAGGGTATTACAGGCTACATAAACATTGGGATGGATTAAAACAAACAATGAATGATTGGAGGGAGGACAGTGGACTTATCATGTTTGTTTTGTTTGTAATTAAAACCTTTGTGTTGCTGATTAAGATGTAGCATAGTGAATACTAACGAAATGTACACTTTCTCTTCCAGGAGAGGATAGGGTGTCCTTATCTCTCTCTTTGAAATGTTTCCCAAGGCTGTTGTCTTGGGAGAGCAGTTAGGGAAATTCTGCAGTTTTATAAAGTATAAAGGTACCCGGAGCCGGCCGTAAAGGGAACTCCCAATTAAGTAAGGCCTGGCCATTTGTTTGTTTTTGCCCTACGTTTTACCACACACACAGCACATGCAACCCACCATTTATGAATATTTGTTAGTGGTGTTAATACTGTGTCTGATTTAATTGTGTGGGGTCTTTTCATTTGGTTTTAGTAGGTTCTTCATGGGTTAGAAAGGATGCACTTTAAAAAGGGCACACAAATGACATTTTCTGAACTATCTATTGTTCGAATGTTGGTTGGACCCATGCAAATTCTCCTAATAAGATAGGTACTGAAAAACATAATGCAAACCAGGTAAGCAGAATAACGAAATGTTTGAAATGTTTTAAAATAAGTAGTCTGAAGTACAGGGAAATAAAATACTTAATGGTGTTCAATGACCTTTGTCCTGACTTTCTGGTGAGGCCTAATCACCTTCACTATAAATTATAGAGACATTGGGTGAGATTTAAGTATAATATGAAGAAGTGTATTGCTGTTGTCTTTGTTTCAATACAAATCTCACCAGATTGGGTCTGCTGTATGGTCGGGATTTCTCCCTAACTTCCTGACCCCGTAACTCTGCGGTGAGGTCGCCAGTATGATAAGGGAGTATAAGCCAATTTGCAAAATGGTTTCAACAGTGTGTTGTTATGCTCTTTGACAATTGTCTTAGAAATGTTGGTATTAAGAAAATTGAGAATGTAATAATTTGTCATTGGTGAATAGTTTGTCTGGATTTCCAGAATCAGAAATGCCTTAAACTGTTGTTGTGGTCTGTCCTCTCTCAAGGTTATGGCGATAGTGACTAGTGACTCCAGATGGTATCTAGTTGCATGGAAGGGATAATTCGACAGAGAACAGTGTGAGCCTCACCCCCTCTAACCGGCTGATGTTTTCTAGGTGGCGTGGAACATGAGTGATCATTGTTCCAGATGAGGGATTGTTGGAAACTGACTAAATGACTTGAGCATGTTTTAGTATGTTTATAACTTATATAAGTGGACTAGCAGTGACTAACGCGTTATGGGTTAGATGGAATGATTTCTGTGTAAATGTATTTGACATGAGAATGCATTGGGGTAGAGTCAGTACTAACACTACTGATACCAGACAGGTCACTAATCACAAAGGTATGGTGATCTGGGTGGAGCCACTTGATAACAGGACTAGTACATTGGACGTAGGCTGTTCAGAACTAGGTGTAGTTTTATTACAGACAGGAGTGTAGAAGGAACGTAATGACAGAGACTAAAGAACTAAACTAGAATTTCTCTTTTTGCCTCAGATGGACATAATGTGCCACGGTTCTAAATCAGCTGAAGGTCAGTTGATAACTTTCAGACTAGTGCTACCAGAACTAAAAACATTTCAGGAGGTTGAAAACATTGACACAACCGTTGCTGACGATAGAGCAGCAAAGGATGGTGTGGGGGAAGTGCTATTGCGTAAAACAAGGTTCTATTCACCAGTGATGCCCTTCAGTACAGCAACTAAGGGAGTGAAGTGGTCAGGGAAGGATTTAGACACCAGCAGACCACAAACCTGTGGAAAGATAGCTTGTTGGGGTAATTATACTCTGGACAACATCGTAAGGGGTGAATATGGGAACCAAACTATTCTTACAGTCAAGCGTCAGGGGGAAGAAGAGGCATATGAGCAGATGAAGGCATACTTACAGACTCATTTAGGGACTGAGACAGAAATCCATCATTGTAAATGGTATGATGAGGGGATCAAGGGTCAGTCCTAGTCCCAGTGGGTGAATAAACTTGGTTTGAGCTTTGACTAGTTGTCCGTTAGTTTTCACTCTGTTATGTAAACTTTGATTGTGTTCAATGAAAATGACAGACCTTTCAAACGTTGTATGCAACATTATCGGCAAGTGACTTGATGCCTACTGTACCAAAGTGATTTAGAGTTGTTAAACTAGTGACAACGAGTGTGTTGATATAACGGTAAAATTGAGCTTTTAACAACCATCAGAATTGGATTGAAAAGAAAGATTATGCATGCCAACATATTAGGCAAATAATAAAAAAATACGCAAAGTGATCATGTCAGGCGAAAAATATATCAAACGTTTTACCATTACAACATTTGATGTACGTGTGCTATTTAGAGTTCACAGCTACCAATGCCTCATCTTGATTGGTTATTGCCCATCATTTACAACAATGGCAATGAGCGTCATCACTATCTTCCCTTTGCAGTACCTCAAACTATCGTGATTACCAGCTATGATAAACTTGATTTTACTCCAGGCTCAGAGTTTGTCTGACCAGTGTCTTAACATCATCCTAAAACCTACTCTGAGCTGGGAGTTTTGTTGTTGTCTTAAAACAGGTTATAACAGGATTCCTATGACATTTTCTGAGATGCTTTGTGGATACGGGCCCTGACCTCTAACCCCTCTGTGAGGAAAACTGAGGAACATACAGTATCTCACAAAAGTGAGTACACCCCTCACATTTTTGTAAATATTTGAGTATATCTTTTCATGTGACAACACTGAAGAAATGGCACTTTGCTACAATGTAAAGTAGTGAGTGTACAGCTTGTATAACAGTGTAAATTTGCTGTCCCCTCAAAATAACTCAACACACAGCCATTCATGTCTAAACCGCCGGCAACAAAAGTGAGTACACCCCTAAGTGAAAATGTCCAAATTGGGCCCAATTAGCCATTTTCCCTCCCCGGTGTCATGTGACTCGTTAGTGTTACAAGGTCTCAGGTGTGAATGAGGAGCGGGTGTGTTAAATTTGGTGTCATCGCTCTCACACAATTTGGTGTCATCGCTCTCACACTCCCTCATACTGGTCACTGGAAGTTCAACATTGCACCTCATGGCAAAGAACTCTGAGGATCTGAAAAAGACAAAGATGGCCTGGGCTATAAGAAGATTGCCAAGACCCTGAAACTGAGCTGCAGCACGGTGGCCAAGACCATACAGCGGTTTAACAGGACAGGTTCCACTCAGAACAGGCCTCGCCATGGTCGACCAAAGAAGTTGAGTGCACGTGCTCAGCATCATATCCAGAGGTTGTCTTTGGGAAATAGACGTATGTGTGCTGCCAGCATTGCTGCAGAGGTTTAAGGGGTGGGGGGTCAGCCTGTCAGTGCTCAGACCATACGCTGCACACTGCATCAAATTGGTCTGCATGGCTGTAGTCCCAGAAGGAAGCCTCTTCTAAAGATGATGCACAAGAAAGCCCGCAAACAGTTTGCTGAAGACAAGCAGACTAAGGACATGAATTACTGGAACCATGTCCTGTGGTCTGATGAGACCAAGATAAACTTATTTGGTTCAGATGGTGTCAAGCGTGTGTGGCGGCAACCAGGTGAGGAGTACAAAGACAAGTGTGTCTTGCCTACAGTCAAGCATGGTGGTGGGAGCGTCATGGTCTGGGGCTGCATGAGTGCTGCCGGCACTGGGGAGCTACAGTTCATTGAGGGAACCATGAATGCCAACATGTACTGTGACATACTGAAGCAGAGCATGATCCCCTCCCTTCGGAGACTGGGCCGCAGGGCAGTATTCCAACATGATAACGACCCCAAACACACCTCCAAGACGACCACTGCCTTGCTAAAGAAGCTGAGGGTAAAGGTGATGGACTGGCCAAGCATGTCTCCAGACCTAAACCCTATTGAGCATCTGTGGGGCATCCTCAAACAGAAGGTGGAAGAGTGCAAGGTCTCTAACATCCACCAGCTCCGTGATGTCGTCATGGAGGAGTGGAAGAGGACTCCAGTGGCAACCTGTGAAGCTCTGGTGAACTCCATGCCCAAGAGGGTTAAGGCAGTGCTGGAAAATGATGGTGGCCACACAAAATATTGACACTTTGGGCCCAGTGTCATTTCTTCAGTGTTGTCACATGAAAAGATATACTCAAATATTTACAAAATGTGAGGGGTGTACTCACTTTTGTGAGATACTGTATATGATATCACCTTTCCCTGGTATAAAGTTTAAATCTATTTCCTTTTTTTAAAGTACAGTATAGTGGTGTATGTGCGTCTCTTCAGTACAGAGCTCCGTCAGAGCTAAGGCATCTTCAGTGCTGTGGTCTGAAACCATGGCAACACCAGGGTCAAACAAGACAAAGGCAGACAGGGAACTCTGATAGCAACGAAAGGGGGGGAGTTGTTTTAAATCTCTCTCAGCGTAGCTAGCTTCCTGCTACAACCTGCTCCTTTCACAATATACAGGGTAGGGGAGGGAATGGCCGGCAGGGATGTAGCTCAGTTGATAGAGCATGGCGTTTGCAACGCCAGGGTTGTGGGTTCGATTCCCACAGGGGGTATGAAAAAAATTAATAATGTAAGTCGCTCTGGATAAGAGCGTCTGCTAAATGACGTAAATGTAAATGTAAAATGTAAATCTCTCCATGGTGTAGGCTAGACCAGAGTGAACAATGTCCTTCTCAGAAGCACCCTGTAGTGGAGAGAGGAAGGAAGGATGTGTTATCAAACTCCCCAACACACTACATCATTTCCATACCACATTTCAGATCAGTATCGTTTTCTTTCAGTGGAGACATCAACGTCAGAAAGGCTATCCATCGATCTTTCTATCTGGCACGTCACCTTAACCTACTATATATACGGGCGTAACCAGCAGAAATATCGCCAGTTACAGTTGTCCTTACAACTCTGAAAAAACTGAGACAATTTACAAGAGAGAGGACACAGTACTGTATCTCCTGCTACACCGAGGTTGGCTCATTAAAGGAAGAGGAAAAGGCTTCAGAACTGAACGAACACAGATCTTCTACGGACAGAGAGACGAGATCCGAAAGCGGATAATTAGCTCCAGAGTGAGTACAGATTAAAGAAATATAGGGTCCTGCTCCTAATATTTAGACAGTGCTTTTTTTGTAAATAAATACATTAACATTCATCTTTATTACAGGTGGCAGTAAACAAACAGTCAAAGGAAATCGAGTTGCCAGGCCTAGAAATGGCAGAGGCAGAACAACTGGACATATTGCCCCCCCTCATCGACTACCCTGAGGGGATGACAGATAAAGACGAAAAGAATATATACAAAAAAGAATTTTTGAAGAGAAATCCAGAGACTTTATATCGTGATGAAAGACAAAAAGGCTCCTTGCGACCTCATTTTCTATACAACAAAATGTTCTACATGGAAAGAGGAAATACTAAAACGCTATCCTGAGGGAAAAAAGTGGGGAAAACTTCAAGATGGCAAACAACTGAAAACGAATGCAGGCACTATAAATGTGTATAATACTGGGACAATCATGGTGCAGGGTAATAGTGAGACGTTAAAGATATTCCCGCGAGATTTCCCAGCCCTGAAGGAAAGTGTCAATGGTCTCGAGAAGTATATATCAGAGCTAAGCATTGAGGAAAGAGGAGAGCAGGAGGAAAAAGAGAGCGAGCACATAAAAGAGGAAGAAATAAAGGAGGAAATAAAGGAAGAGGTGGAAGGAGGTCAGGGGTAGCACTGAACATTCCAGGGCAGATCAGAAGAGAAACATTATTTTACGGGATGTAACATTTTATGAACAATTATTCTATAGCCTGCTTTGGTCTGTTCCTCTCACCTTATTTAATGTATTTATTTTAATGTTGTATCTTCTACCTTTAATGTTTGTGTTTTTTATTGAGCTTGTAAGAAAAATGCATTCATAAGTGCTCACAATCATCATTATCTTGCTTTGGCTATAGTTTAGCACTTTCCCCAACGATAAAGCGCTTAAAGCAAAAGGTGGTGGTCCCTTTGAATTTCCCCAGCAATATGTGTTTTATTTTGTTTCATAATGTGTGCTCTAAAATGTATGAAGATTTTTTCAATGCATTTCGAATAAAGTTTGATTTAACAAGTGTCAGGAGTCAGGACATACTTTACAGTGCATTCGGAAAGTATTCAGACCCCTTGACTTTTTCCACATTTTGTTACGTTACAGATTTATTCTAAAATTGATTTAAATCTGTTTTTTCCCCCCCTCATCAATCTACACACAATACCCCATACTGAAAACGCAAAAACTGGTTTTAGACATTTTTGTACCGTATTTTCCGCACTATAAGGCGCACCGGAGTATAAGCCGCAGCAGCTAAATTGAATGATGTGTACATATATAAGCCGCACTGGACTATAAGCCGCAGGTGTTTTAATGTTTAATTACCATATGTAAGGGTTCGTGCACAGAGGGGATTGTCGGGAAAGAGATGGCTGCTTGAGGAAGCTCCCATTTATTAACATTTCAACAAACAAGTTGCATATTTGCATAACGTATTCAAGTGTTACCATTTAGTGCAATAGTAGCTACAGAACATATACTGTGCTGTGTAAACTGTACTGTATCACATAGCGTTTCAGACACACAAACTTTTCAACTTTCAAACTTAAACGGCAGTGATCTACAGCAGTGGTTTTCAACCAGTGGTCCTTGAGGGAATGCTAGGGGTTCCCCAGCAAAATTAATTAATAGCGTCACAGTCATTTAACCACTTAACTTTGGTTATTTTTGAAAAACCTTGAAAAAGTGTGCACATCTTTGAATATTTATCTACATTATAGCCTACAGTAGTACCATAACAAAAAACAAAGCTTACAGCGCTTGACGAGGCAATATCAATGGCTAAATGAAATGTGTTTTTTTTAAAGTGCAAAATAAAGTGCCTGTAACACGACAGTAAGCGCGTAAGCCTAAAGTTGCAGCAACACGGCTGCTTAAAATACACGGTAATCAGCCTACCAGAAAAGTCATTAATCCTCGTCTTCATCTTTTAGACTAAGGTGCAGTACACGGCTGTAACCAGAAAAGTCAAGTCATTAATCCTCATCTCCGTCTTCTTCCTGCGTACTAAAACCACCAAAGTCCTCATCTTCAGTGTCGGAAACGAACAGGCTCAGTGTGGCTTCGTCAGCCACTCTCCTCTCTCCTTCGTTGTCGCTCTCAAAACCAACGAACTCCTCTTCGTCACTGTCAGAATCGAACAGCCTCTGAAGGGCCTCAGCTGTGGCGGCGTCCTCCTCTTCTTCACGCAGCAGTCCAGCCTTTCGGAACCCGTTAATGATCGTGGATGTTTTGTCACTCCTCCACGCTATCAGGATCCACTCGCAAACTTGAGCGAAAGTTGCTTTTCGCATGCGACCAGTTTTGGTGAATGATTTATCGCCGCTAGTCATCCACGCCTCCCACTGAACGCGTAGTGCCACTTTGAACGCACGATTGACACTGATGTCGAGTGGCTGCAGATGCTTCGTTGTGCCCCCAGGAATCACAGCTGGAATCGAGTTTGTGCTCTTGATGGCTGCTTTCACATAATCCGTTATATGGGCCCTCATGCTGTCCAAAACGAGCAATGCTTTTTTTTTGGCGAAAGAATCCTCCAGGGCGCTTGACGTAGCACTCATTCAGCCACTCATTCATTACGCTTTCCATCATCCACCCTTTCTTGTTGACTTTAAAGGAGATGCCGTTCAGGATCTTTTCTTTTGGCATTGTAATCCGCTTAAAAATCACCATTGGCGGAAGCTTTAATCCAGATGCTGTGCAGCCAAGAACACAAGTGAAATTCGTTCTCTCGTGGCCAGTGGTTCTCAACGTGATGGACGATTCACCTTTCTTGTTAACAGTCTTAGTGAGAGGCAGGTCAAACGTCAAAGGCACTTCATCCATATTTATGATCTGGTCCGGTCCGATGGAATATTCCTCTATCTTTCTTTGTGTGAATTCGCGGAAGTTTGTTATTTTTTCCTGGTAGTCGGGAGGGAGTTGCTGACACACAGTCGTCCGCGCCCTGATGGACAGTCCCTTTCGTCTCATAAATCTGAAACACCAGGATGGTCCACCTCTAAAATTTTAAATTTTCATTTCGGTGGCGACTGTTTCAGCTTTCAGTCGGATCTGCACGGTGGAAACACCTCGGCCGTCTGCTCTCTGTGTGTTCACCCAATCTTCAAGTAAGTCTTCAAGTTCGGGCCATCTGCTTTTATTACCTCTGAAAGCTTTTTTTGACTTTTTGCATTGAGACAGTTCTTCCCGCTGGCGTCTCCAACGTCTCACCATTGACTCATTGATGCCAAGGCTACGTGCAGCAGCTCTATTTCCTTCTTTTACAGCCAGATTGACTGCCTTTAACTTAAAAGCTGCATCATATGCATTTCTACGTTTGTTTTCCATAATGAGGGTTTGTGCATGAAAACTTCATTTGCACAAACTGTCTTGCTCTCGTTCTGTCTCTCGTACCACTCTCGGTTCCACTTTTACTTTTGCGCGCTACCTGTCTCACTCTTTTCCGGCCTCCAGCTTTTCCTGCTGGAGCCCGCCGCTTAAAGGTGGGGGTTGCGGACCAGTCATAGAGCCCATAGAGTTAAAGTTGGTGGACTGTAACCTGTAAAATCCATAGATTTAGGAGGTCTTCTAGTGGCCGTTAGCTGTAAAAATCCATAGATTAGCCGCACCGTTATATAAGCCGCAGGGTCGAAAAATTGGAAAAAAGGCGCGGCTTATAGTCCGAAAATTACGGTACATGTATAACAAATAAAAAACGGACCCTTTATTCAGTACTTGGTTGAAGCACCTATTGCAGCGATTACAGCCTTGTGTCTTCTTGGGTATGACGTTGCAAGCTTGGCACACCTGTATTTGGGGAGTTCCTCCCATTCTTCTCTGCAGATCCTCTCAAGCTCTGTCAGGTTGGATGGGAAGCGTCGCTGCACAGCTATTTTCAGGTCTCTCCAGAGATGTTCGATCGGGTTCAAGTCCGGGCTCTGGCTGGGCCACTCAAGGACATTCAGAGACTTGTCCAGAAGCCACTCCTGCGTTGTCTTGGCTGTGTGCTTAGGGTCGTTGTCCTGTTGGAAGGTGAACCTTCGCCCCAGTCTGAGGTCCTGAGCGCTCTAGAGCAGGTTTTCATCAAGGATCTCTCTGTACTTTGCTCCGTTCATCAGTCCCTCAATCCTGACTAGTCTCCCAGTCCCTGCCGCTGAAAAACATCCCCACAGCATGATGCTGCCACCACCATGCTTCACCATATGGATGGTTCCAGGTTTCCTCCTGACGTGATGCTTGGCATTCAGGCCAAAGAGTTCAATCTTGGTTTCATCAGCCCAGAGAATCTTGTTTCTCATGGTCTGAGTGTCCTTTAGGTGCCTTTTGGCAAACTCCAAGTGGGCTGTCATGTGCCTTTTACTGAGGAGTGGATTCCGTCTGGCCACTCTACCATAAAGGCCTGATTGGTGGAGTGCTGCAGAGATGGTTGTCCTTCTGGAAGGTTCCCCCATCTCCACAGAGGTACTCTGGAGCTCTGTCACCTCTCTGACCAAGGCCCGTCTCCCCCGATTGTTCAGTTTGGCTGGGTGGCCAGCTCTAGGAAGAGTCTTAGTGGTTCCAAACTTCTTCCATTTAAGAATGATGGAGGCCACTGTGTTCTTGGGGACCTTCAATGCTTCAGACATTTTTCCGTACCCTTCCCCAGATCTATGCCTTGACACAATCCTGTCTCGGAGCTCTACGAGCAATTTCTACGACCTCATGGCTTGGTTTTTGCTCTGACATGCATTGTCAACTGTGGGACCTCATATAGACAGGTGTGTGCCTTTCCAAATCATGTCCAATCAATTGAATTTACCACAGGTGGACTCCAATCAAGTTGTAGAAACATCTCAAGGATGATCAATGGAAACAGGATGCACCTTAGCTCAATTTCGAGTCTCAAAGCAAAGGGTCTGAAAAGGTATGTTTTTTATTTGTAATACATATGCAAAAATTTCTAAAAACCTGTTTTCGCCTTGTCATAATGACGTATTGTGTGTAAATTGATGAGGAAAATAAGGCTGTAATGTAAGAAAATGTGGAAAAAGTCAAGGGGTCTGAATACTTTCCGAATACATTGGTAGTGGGAATCTCTCTTGTATTTGAAGGTGAGAGGTTGTGGGTCAGATGTAAGAGGTCAGGACTTACTGAGAAGATGGTAGTTGGAGTCTCTCTCATATTTGAAGGTGAGACGTCCGTAGCTGACATGGTTCAGGTTCTTGAGCCACTCAAAGTAGGACACTGTCACACCACCGGCGTTCAGGTACATGTCCTTGGGGAGGGAGAAACACACACAGAAGTGTAAACAGCTAAATATCTCTGTCTGGGATTGTTGAGTGAGTCTTCAGCTTCTTGATTGGTTAATGAGAGAACTGTAGATACTGTGAATGTGTGCATGATGGCCTTAACATGCAAATGTGTGTTTTATGCATGTCGGGGTGAGTGTGTATGTGTGCGTTGTGTGTGTGTGTGTGTGTGTTCTTACAGGGATGACCATGACTTTGTTCTCCAGGAAGATCTTGTCAGCATCGGGTGTGGTGGGGCCGTTGGCTCCCTCAGCAATGATCTGGAAGAAACAACAAACATTTTAAAAAACAACACTGGCTAGAGCAGAGGACTGTGGGTAGTGTAGTTTAAACTTTAGAGGAAAATAGGGTATTGTGGGTAGTGTCATTTAGATAGGGGTGTTGTCTGTACTGTAGTACCTTGGCCTTGATTCTGTGGGCGTTGTTGCGTGTGAGCTGCTTCTCGCTGGCGGCAGGGATCAGGATGTGACACGGCGCTTCCAGGAGGCTGCCCTTATACGGCTGAGCCCCGGGGAAACCTACGATCGTACCGTGTTGCTGCGCACAGACACAGACACGTACAGATACAGGTTAGTACAAAGCAAGAGAGAGAAGAAGCCTTTCTTGGCCAGCTCATATTCAGAGCAAGAGAGGGAGGAAGAGGGTAGACGGAAAGAAGAAGAGAGAGAGAGAATGCAGGAGAGTAAGAGAATATTCCTACCAGTTTGTAGTCCTCCAGCTGCTTGGGGTCAATGCCCTCTGGATTGTAGATGCTGCCGTCATACTCAGCTATGCCCACACACTTAGCACCGTACCTGTGGAGGTACCGCATGGAGTGGAGGCCCACATTACCAAAGCCCTAATGAAGACAGAAACGGAGAGGGAGAAAGATTATTATTATTATCATCATCATCATCACACACACACACCACCATCATCATCACTACCACCACATGTGCAGAAACACCCCCCCAGGCCTGATCTCAGCTCCATTACAGACACATGACATTAGCGCCCCCATGTGGACCCCTCTGTCACTGCAGAAGCCACAGCCACAGATAATACAGCTAATAAACTGAAACAGCAAATAAGCAGAGCGAGAGGATTGAAAGCAGGTAATATAAAATATTATCCAAACCTGGTACAACTGGGAAATGTGGCATTAACTATGATGAGTATTGAGACATATAACGCTGCTATAAGCCCTGCACAATAGATACTGTAGTTGAGTCGTGTCCAGAGCATCAGTGGCTGACGTCTATAAATACTAAGAGATCAGCTCCTTTCCTCCGTCTATCTCTCCATTATCCTCTCCTCCGTCCATCTCTCCATTATCCTCTCCTCAGTCCATCTCTCCATTATCCTCTCCTCAGTCCATCTCTCCATTATCCTCTCCTCAGTCCATCTCTCCATTATCCTCTCCTCAGTCCATCTCTCCATTATCCTCTCCTCAGTCCATCTCTCCATTATCCTCTCCTCAGTCCATCTCTCCATTATCCTCTCCTCAGTCCATCTCTCCATTACCCTCTCCTCAGTCCATCTCTCCATTATCCTCTCCTCCGTCCATCTCTCCATTATCCTCTCCTCCGTCCATCTCTCCATTATCCTCTCCTCCGTCCATCTCTCCATTATCCTCTCCTCCGTCCATCTCTCCATTATCCTCTCCTCCGTCCATCTCTCCATTATCCTCTCCTCCGTCCATCTCTCCATTATCCTCTCCTCCGTCCATCTCTCCATTATCCTCTCCTCCGTCCATCTCTCCATTATCCTCTCCTCCGTCCATCTCTCCATTATCCTCTCCTCCGTCCATCTCTCCATTATCCTCTCCTCCGTCCATCTCTCCATTATCCTATCCTCTGTCTATCTCTCCATTATCCTCTCCTCCGTCTCTCTCCATTATCCTCTCCTCTATCTATCTCTCCATTATCCTCTCCTCCGTCTATCTCTCCATTATCCTCTCCTCTGTCTCTCTCCATTATCCTCTCCTCCGTCTATCTCTCCATTATCCTCTCCTCCGTTTATCTCTCCATTATCCCCTCCTCTGTTGCAGCAGAAATCTGGCCTCTCCTTTCCTCAACTCTCTCTGTCATCTGCTAGCTACATGATGACATCACACATCTGCGTACTCACTAAATCTCCAAGAAAATCTAATCACACAGCGATTATCCCTAAACACACACACAGCAGATCGGCAGGGCCCAGGGTGAGCTCTCTCCACCTCACCCCTCTCCCTGCAACCCCTACACACAAACAGACATTCCTCATCTCCAACCTCTCTCTGTTTAGTCAGTCAGTCTGTGCATCAGGCACCAAGGCGAGATGCGAGTACATCAACAGATCTCTACTGCTGTTGCCATTCACTTTCATCCTAACTTAATCTGTAGTACATTCACCCTTACACTGAGTGACCTACACACACACATACCTTGTCGCACACCCTCCGCAGCTCATTACAGCGAAAGGCTGATAAAGGCAGAGGGCCTGCAAGTGTGTGTGTGTGTGTGTGTGTGTGTGTGTGTGTGTGTGTGTGTGTGTCTGCGCGCGTCTGCGTCTGTATGTATGTACAGTCAAATCCAAAAATATTGATAAAGATTAGCAAAAAACACTGTATAAAATAAATACAAATATTTATATGCAAATATATTTTTTCTTATATTATTTTATACTAATACAATTGCTCAGAGAAATACATTTTGTTTAACAAGTAATCCTATTTTTCAACAACAAAAAAATAGGGGTCAAAATGATTAGCACCCGTTTTCAATACCTTTCAATGCCTCACCTTCAGGGTGGGAAAGTAACGTTATGGTCCACAAACCACTGTGGCAGGTAGATGAAAAAAATCTACCACCCACTCAGGTTTCTTAACAGCCAAATATTTTTGTTGTTGCCATAATTACACCAAAAACAGATGAGCATGGTTTGTAATGTCTCTAAAACAAGAAATGTGTAAGTAGTAAGAAGTAATGTGGTATATTGCGCTATTCAATTGTCGTATATATACAGCTGAAGTCGGAAGTTTACATACACCTTAGCCAAATACATTTACACTCAGTTTTTCACAATTCCAGACATTTAATCCTAGTAAAAATTCCCTGTCTTAGGTCAGTTAGGATCACCTCTTTATTTTAAGAATGTGAAATGTCAGAATAATAGTAGAGAGAATTATTTATTTCAGCTTTTATTTATTTCATCACATTCCCAGTGGGTCAGAAGTTTACATACACTCAATTAGTATTTGGTAGCATTGCCTTTAAATTGTTTAACTTGGGTCAAACGTTTCGGGTAGCCTTCCACAGGCTTCCCACAATAAGTTGGGTGAATTTTGGCCCATTCCTCCTGACAGAGCTGGTGTAACTGAGTCAGGTTTGTAGGCCTCCTTGCTCGCACACGCTTTTTAAGTTCTGCCCACAAATGTCCTATAGGATTGAGGTCAGGGCTTTGTGATGGCCACTCCAATACCTTGACTTTGTTGTCCTTAAGCCATTTTGCCACAACTTTGGAAGTATGCTTGGGGTCATTGTCCATTTGGAAGACCCATTTGCGACCAAGCTTTAACTTCCTGACTGATGTCTTGAGATGTTGCTTCAATATATCCACATAATTTTCCTTCCTCATGATGCAATCTATTTTGCGAAGTGCACCAGTCCCTCCTGCAGCAAAGCACCCCCACAGCATGATGCTGCCACCCCACGCTTCATGGACGGGATGGTATTCTTCGGCTTGCAAGCCCTCCCGCCTTTTTCCTCCAAACATAACGATGGTCAAACAGTTATATTTTTTGTTTCATCAGACCAGACGACATTTCTCCAAAAAGTACGATCTTTGTCCCCATGTGCAGTTGCAAACCGTAGTCTGGCTTTTTTATGGCTGTTTTGGAGCAGTGGCTTCTTCCTTGCTGAGCGGCCTTTCAGGTTATGTCGATATAGGACTCGTTTTACTGTGGATATAGATACTTTTGTACCTGTTTCCTCCAGCATCTTCACAAGGTCCTTTGCTGTTGTTCTGGGATTGATAAGCACTTTTCGCACCATAGTACGTTCATCTCTAGGAGACAGAACGCATCTCGTTCCTGAGCAGTATGACGGCTGCGTGGTCCCATGGTGTTTATACTTGCATACTATTGTTTGTAGAGATGAACGTGGTACTTTCAGGCGTTTGGAAATTGCTCCCAAGGATGAACCAGACTTGTGGAGGTCTACAATTGTTTATCTGAGGTCTTGGCTGATTTATTTTGATTTTCCCATGATGTCAAGCAAAGAGGCACTGAGTTTGAAGGTAGGCCTGGAAATACATCCACAGGTAGACCTCCAATTGACTCAAATGATGTCAATTAGCCTATCAGAAGCTTCTAAAGCCATGACATCATTTTCTGTTTAAAGGCACAGTCAACTTAGTGTATGTAAACTTCTGACCCACTGGAATTGGGAAACAGTGAATTATAAGTGAAATAATCTTTCTGTAAACAATTGTTGGAAAAATTACTTGTGTCATGCACAAAGTAGATGTCCTAACCAACTTGCCAAAACTATAGTTTGTTAACAAGAAATGTGTGGAGTGGTTGAAAAACGAGTTTTAATGACTCCAACCTAAGTGTATATAAACTTCCGACTTCAACTGTACGTATCTTTACATTATAATTTTTTATAATAGCTTCAGAGATTTCATATACCGCAATTATTTTGTGACGAAATCACTTAGTTTCTCTGTTTGATTGTGCAATATCTAGAATAGGATACTACACACTCGGCCCCGGGCAGAGGGAGATTGACAGTTAATTTTGTGTTTCTTCCATTTGCGAATAATCGCACCAACTGTTGTCACCTTCTCACCAAGCTGCTTGGCGATGGTCTTGTAGCCCATTCCAGCCTTGTGTAGGTCTACAATCTTGTCCCTGACATCCTTGGAGAGCTCTTTGGTCTTGGCCATGGTGGAGAGTTTGGAATCTGATTGATTGATTGCTTCTGTGGACAGGTGTCTTTTATACAGGTAACAAACTGAGATTAGGAGCACTCCCTTTAAGAGTGTGCTCCTAATCTCAGCTCGTTACCTGTATAAAAGACACCTGGGAGCCAGAAATCTTTCTGATTGAGAGGGGGTCAAATACTTATTTCCCTCTTTAAAATGCAAATCAATTTATAACACTTTTGACATGCGTTTTTCTGGATTTTTGTTGTTGTTATTCTGTCTCTCACTGTTCAAACAAACCTACCATTAATATTATAGACTGATCATTTCTTTGTCAGTGGGCAAACGTACAAAATCAGCAGGGGATCTAATACCTTTTTCCCACACTGTACATTTAGCAGCACAATAAAATGATTTGAATGGTTTAATGATAAGAAATTAATAAAAGTTCATGAATAAAAGTTAATGATGCCGTTGACCTTAACAAGGGCCCCAGGACCATTGGAAGCAAATGTTGAACCTTTTTAATAATATAGAGGTGGCAGCCTATCAGATTGGAGGCGTGGCTTATTGGATGCTTTCAGATAGTTATTTTTGGTCACCCGTTAGCGAAAATGTAATTCCTGTTCATCATGTTAAGTTTGTACACTGCTAATTAAAACGTTCCTTGAATATTTATGTATATTACATATTCTGATATAATATTAACATAGCTGATTACGTAGTAATAAAGTGGGAACTATTCCAACATTGGGATTTGAGGAACTCATACACATCGGTTAGCTCATTGAAACTACAAAACTGTCAGCATTCACCTTAACATGTGATGACAAGACAACAGAACAGATTAACAAGAATTACATTTACTCTAGCGGGTGGCCCAAAAAATATATCTTAAAGCCCATCCCCTACTAAGCCATGCCTTCACTCCAGGGTTCCTTCTGGAACCCATTGCTACATTGAACCATTAAAAGGTTCCTCCAAGAACCCCTCAACTAACCGAAGGTGCAAATATGAACCATTGACTAGCAATGGTTCCATGAGGAACTCCAGGGTTCCTCGAATCACCACTAATTCTAAGAGTGTAGGTATGGGGTTGTTTTCTGCTTATGCATCCTTATTCGACGCCAAACCCACCATTGCTGTGCGTGGCCAAAGACCTCTATTTTCATGTCATCCAACAAATGTAAATGCCTGGAGTTTGCTAAACGCCATTGGCACTTGGATTGGAGCCGGTCCAATGGTCAGATGACATGAAAATACAGCTCTTTGGCCATGCACACCAGTGGAGGGTTTGGCGTCAAAATAAAGTGTGTATGTGTGTGTAGCGTGCGTATGCGTGCGTGCACGTATGTGTGTGTGTCTATGGGTGTATGTACCTGGATGATGAAGGTCTTATCCTGGAAGCCGGGGGTCAGGCCCAGCATGCTCATGTAGGACGCCTCGTTGATGAAGTTCTCAATGCCGTGGAACACTCCGCGACCGGTGGCTGAGATACGACCGTGGATACCACCCTGGCTGATGGGCTTCCCTGTCACACATGCGTGGGCGTTGATGTCCTGCATACACATAGAGACATTCCCAGAGACACACACACACACAGAGACACACACTTTAGAGCATACGTATAATTGGATTAAATCTGTTGGCAGTTTGTCAGACTGTGAGATAGAACCTTAGCATAATTATGAGAGGTAGATGACGGACACATACTACTGAATTACAGTTCCCATACTGCCCTGGGGCCAGACTATTGAACCACAATAGCCATACTGCCCTATGGGCCAGACTATAGAACTACAGCAACCAAACTGCTGATGGAGCCAAACTACAGAACTTCAGTACCCATACTGCCCTGTGGCCAGATATGCAGCACAGTTGCTTTGGTATACGGAGGAAGAGTGTTCGAGGGGATCGGCCTGAGCAAGGCTCTGTGAGGATTCGCTAATCACAATGAGTATTTTTTTGGGGAATGCAAGGTAATTTGTAGATGGAACGCACAGAGGGCCTGAGAGTTGGAATTCATCTGCCTTTACACATCCTGCCAACTACAACTAAGGGTTTTTACTACTGTAGTGGAAGGAGAGCGGGAGGGATAAAAAGAGAGACGGGGGAGGGATACAGAAGGAGAAAGAGTGACCACATATGCCCTCTACCTATTGCCACCTCTCAGTAGGGAATATGTCACCCTCTGTCTGTATCCAGCCTGGCATAAGGGCTATACACACACACCACACTGTGAGGCACTGACTGGCCACAGGGTAACAGGTTACTCTGAGCTCAGTATGGGAATGAATGGCCAAACACTATACAATAATTACTTTGGTCGCGTTGGGGTCAGTGTGTGTGTGTTGTGTGTGTGGTAACTCACAGTGTGTGCGATGGTGTTGGCGTATGTGTCAGCGATCCAGGACATCTCTCTCTCTCCAGTGCTCATGTCAGGAGCAGGCACATCAATACCTGGCCCTGAGGGGAGGAGGGGGAAGGAGAGTGAAGGTATATGTGAGGAAGGAAAGCATGTACACACACCCTACATATTTATTTCTCTCTCCCGTACACACACGTTTGAGATAAACGTATTAATAAATCCTATACGTGTCCATATTCTAAATTTACACCAACTAGTTAGCTTCTACAGTATATGCTTACTATTTGTTTAATACTGTACAGTGGCTGACTGGAGGTTTCTGAATGCCCACTATTCTCTGATGGCAGAGAGACATTTCTAAATACCACACTCTCTCCCTCTCTGTGGTATAAACAGGATGTGGTATGTAGAGGGACATTCTTATTTGTTCACTAGGCCCCAACACCAAGAAGACACGTCCAAAAACAGAACTGAACAGAGGGAGGGAGGAAGGGGGAGGAGCTGACTGACTGGAAGAGGGGTCTACTACCCCATCACTATTATTAAACGTAAGGGAGAGACATCTCTATGTGTTTTGAGTGAACACATCACAGACATTAGCATACAGGATCATAGGGGACAACTGGCTACATAAGGCTGTGTGAGGCACACAGTCACACTTACCGATGAAGCCTTTCTTGGCCAACTCAATGGTAAACCTCCTAGTGATCTTCTCCAGCTCATTGTCCTGGAGAGAGAGAGAGAGAGAGAGAGAAAGGCTTACTTTTCATTTCTAATAGTTTTTTGTTGATTTTGTTTTGTGTTCTCACGTTTGTTTATTGTTTATTTCACTTGCTTTGGCAATGTAAACATGTTTCCCATGCCAATAAAGCCCCTTTGAATGTAACTGAATTGAGAGGAGTGTCACATATACTCCCTGCCGAGCCTACCTCCCCTGTATGTCACTCCCTTTGGTTCCTTCCCTAGGACTTATTGATTCTGTTCTGTTGATTCATGTCTGTACACTACTCAGGTTCTCTTGTTTTGTTCCTTGTTCCATTTATTATGAAATTCACTCCCTGTACTTGCTTCCTGACTCCCACCGTACACGTTACAAGGAGAGAGAGGGAAAGAGAGGAGAGAGAGAGAGCGATGGAGAGAGAAAAAAAGAAAGGGGAGATATAAAGATAAATTATTGATCACAGTGTACACAAGGAGAGAGAGAAGGGTTTCCTTTGTGTCTAATAAAGTCAGGCACATTTAACAGTTGGGCTATTGATTATAGACCTAATTAAGTTGGATTCCTCTCTAATCATTTTTCTTAGACAATTAAGGCAAGGGCTGTTTTCTCTTCGTCTTACTCCACTGCTGCCTACGCCGCATTGTTCTCAACACCAATATGCTGGTTAACTTTACTTGTATGCACGTTGCAACATGGTCTAGGAAAAGGCACCAAATCAACAGCAGACTGATGTTTCAGAACCGTAGACAGCGACCGCTATCCAATGTGGGAGAACACGCATTTGTTATAAAATAATACTATTTTTATTAGTGGTGCACCATTGTTCTTACATAATATAACCATATACAATTTCAGCAGCACGTCTTACAGTGATGTACTGTGCCATCCCCACGGCCTCTGCAATGGATAAGTCCACTCAGACAGGCGTGAATCTGCTCTACTAAATCTTGGTCGACCAACAGCCAGCCTATCAACCAAACAATCGACCAGTCGACTAAATGGGGTCAGCCCCAGTAGACACACACACACACCAGTATCTATCTACACTACATATACAAAAGTATGTGGACACCCCTTCAAATTAGTAGATTCAGTTATTTCAGGCACACCCGTTGCTGACAGGTGTATAAAATCGAGCACACAGCCATGCAATCTCCATAGACAAACATTGGCAGTAGAATGGCCTTACTGACAAGCTCAGTGACCTTCAACGTGGCACCGTCATAGGACGCCACCTTTCCAACAAGTCAGTCTGTCAAATTTATGCCCTGCTAGAGTTGCCCCGGTCAACTGTAAGTGCTGTTATTGTGAAGTGGAAACGTCTAGGAGCAACAACGGCCACAACGGAGCAAAGTATAGCGAGATCCTTGATGAAAACCTGCTCCAGAGCGCTCAGGACCTCAGACTAGGGCGAAGGTTCACCTTCCAACAGGACAACGACCCTAAGCACACAGCCAAGACAACGCAGGAGCGGCTTCGGGACAAGTCTCTGAATGTCCTTGAGTGGCCCAGCCAGAGCCCGGACTTGAACCCGATTGAACATCTCTGGAGAGACCTGAAAATAGCTGTGCAGCAACGCTCCCCATCCAACCTCACAGAGCTTGAGAGGATCTGCAGAGAGGAATGGGAGAAACTCCCCAAATACAGGTGTGCCAAGCTTGTAGCGTCATACCCAAGAAGACTCAAGGCTGTAATCGCTGCCAAAGGTGCTTCATTTACATTTACGTCATATAGCAGACGCTCTTATCAACAAAGTACTGAGTAAAGGGTCTGAATACTTATGTAAATGTGATATTTCAGTGTTTAATTTTTAATAAATTAGCAAAACTTTCTAAGAACCTGTTTTTGCTTTGTCATTATGGGGTATTGTGTGTAGATTGATGAGGGAAAAAAACTATTTAATTCATTTTAGAATAAGGCTGTAACGTAACAAAATGTGGAAAAAGTCAAGGGGTCTGAATACTTTCCGAATGCACTGTATAGACAGGTGTGTGCCTTTCCAAATCATGTCCAATCAATTTAGGTGGACTCCAATCAAGTTGTAGAAACATCTCAAGGATAATCAATGGAAACAGGATGCACCTGATCTCAATTTCAAGAGTCATAGCAAAGGGTCTGAATACTCATGTAAATAAGGTATTTCCGTTTTATTTTTTGGGTTTTATTTTTAAATTACAACCTGTTTTCGCTTTGTCATTATGGGGTATTGTGTGTAGATTGATGAGGGAAAACAACTATTTTATCCATTTTAGAATAATGTGAAAAAAGTCAAGGGGTCTGAATCCTTTCTGAATGCACTGTATGCGGGTGTCTTTGTGCGTGTGTGTGTCTGAGGGACTTACAGAGTAATTTTTGACGTTGATCTTGACACCAGCTTTAGCCCCTCCGAAGGGTACATCTGGAGAGAAAGAATAAAGCTTAAAAATTTGAGCTTAAGAACACACACACACACACACAAACAAACACACACTTCATTGCTTTGAAAACAGCTCTCTGAAAATGCCAATAAAGAAATCTCTCAGATCAGTGTGTATACTTGCATGAATTCAGGAGCATGAAGGCATGAATGAGATGTGAACATAGAGGAGAGGAGAGGGACTTACCAACCACGGCACACTTGTATGTCATCAGAGAGGCCAGAGCCTTCACCTCATCAACAGACACCTCTTCACTGTAGCGGATACCTGCACACAGACAGAGATGCAAACATAGGGAGTTAACACACGTAGCCCAACAATAACACAACACCACACACACACACACACAGTAAAGTTGACAGGAAGATAGTAAGGATGTAATGATTCACCGATATGCATCAGACCCAGATTCAAATGTTTAAGATACAAGTGCATCAGTACACGGACCGCAAACCCATCCAAATGTAGCACACATCGGTCTGAAAATCGATTCAAACATTACGAATTGTAGGTTCACAATTTTTGGGGGCTAATATTACATTCTTTCTATCTTCTGAAAATAACTGATGGGTTCTCTCCTAAATGTGAACAGTCATTGATCTACAGGTCATGTTGCATGCAGAACATCCCCAGGCAATATCAGTCGCTCAGTCAAACTGCGCCTTGTGCCCAGCTTCACACGCTGGCCAACGCGGGGTAGGCGGCCTGTTCCTGATCTTCCACATCTGTGCAGCACCTTCAGCATTCAAATGCTAAAATGGCTTGCGTGATATTAGGCTTTAGTAGTTGAGTGACAACCTTTGTAATTTGCTAGGTTATTATCTATGCGCCGTTGCAAATGGTGTTTTACTGGAAATAAAAGTAAACTACCTGAGACAACTTTCATCTGGCTATACTTGCTGAACGGGGCTTACAGAATATTTTATTTTAAGAATGAAAAATCCAGCAGCGTTGCAGTTCTTGACTTGAGTTCTGATTGAAGTGGATTTAACTGACATCAATAAGCTTTCACCTGGATTCACCTGGTCAGTCTATGCTATGGAAAGAGCAGGTGTTCATAATGTTTTGTACACTCAGTGTATATGTGCTATATATTCATAGCTAATTTGTAAAATATACATATTCCTACATTACTAGCTTAAGTTAATCAGCTAAAATTACAAGTTAATTAGTGGGTGATGGTGATTTCAGAACCAAACGACAAAACATAGGCTACATTGCCCCCCCCCCACCCTAATCTGATAGTGGTAGTGGGGTGGTAGATGCCTAAGTCACCTTTATGGCTCAGCTCAGGTGCCTACATAGTACATACACCATAGAAATACTTAATACATACACACACACACACACACACACACACAGATCCAGCTCAGAGAGGCCCAGCTCGGGAGCTCCATCAGCAGCAGATTTTAATTTAGAATGGAAAATGAATGCGTTCATGCAACAAATGTTAGTGCATCAAATAGTATCGAACCAAATAGCATAGATTCGTTCTCTAATCACTCGGGGCTTCCGAGTGGCACAGCGGTCTAAGGCACTCAGTGCTAGAGGCGTCACTACAGACCCTGGTTCGATTCCAGGCTGTATCACAACCCGGCCGTGATTGGGATTCCCATAGGGCGGCACACAATTGGCCCAGCATCGTCCGGGTTTGGCCGGGGTAGGCCGTCATTGTAAGTAAGAATTTGTTCTTAACTGACTTGCCTAGTTAAATAAAGGTTAAATAAAATAAAAATCTAACCGATTCGCACCGAATCGTTTCAAACTAAAACGTATCGTTCCTGTATCGTATCGGAGCCCATGTATCTAAATACATATCGAATCATCTTGAAAGGGAAAGATGCACATCCTAGAAGACAGGCTTTGAGTCTACTCTGTACCCACCACAGATACATGATCTGGGGTTACACTGTGGCCTGTGGGGGTAAACTCTGGAGCAGGTGGATCCTCTATACCAGCGGCAAGGGGAAACAGAGTGTGTGAGTGTGTGCTAACTTTGGCTGAGCTATATTGGGCTGTGACGCTGTGACAGAGACATACAGAAAGCCAAGGGCACTGACAGGAAACTGCAGCTAGCCTGGCACACTATAGAGAACAGGGAGGATGTGTGTTTGTGCGTGTATTGAAGCCCAGTCCAGAAACAACCCCTAGCTAGCCAGTGTATATATGTTAGAAGGGTGGTGTTCAGCAGAGGAGGGCACACCATAGCAAAAACATTTTACCTGTTTCATGCCTCCTAAACATGACCTTTAGAGACTAGATAGCCTAAGACTAGGAGTCTGTCATAATAAAGATGCTCCTTTGAACTACAGACACAGCGCTGACTGAGCTAGGTTAATTCAATTCACTGAACAAAAAAAAGAAAATAATAATTGTATCCCCCCCTTCTCCCATTACCCCTCCTCCTTTGATTATCGTCCTCCTCATCTCCTCTCCCATCCCCCACTACCGCAGCAAAGGAAAAAAACATGTTTATAAAACAATCCACTGAAATTAGTCTCTGGGTTGTCTAGCTCACACACACACACACACACAAGAAACAAACTGGTGTTTATGTTGTGTATACACAAATGAATGCAAACACACAACACACACAAACAAACATACACCAACACAGGCAAACCCAATTGCCCAAGACCACACAGAGATTTCCATTCACTACGAAGGGAGCCCATAGCGGGCTGTTAGTCCGCTACTCTAACATTAAAACGTAATTAGGCCTAGTGTGACTCAGACACTGCACCACAGGCTCCCTCTTCCACTTCTGCTTGGAAATGAGAAGGAGATGTTAGAGATTTAGCAGAATAAACATCCTTTGAGAGTGACACACTTCCTGAAACTCCCTAACACTGAGTCACACTTCCACATGCACGCACACAGTTCTGCAGTGTTCCAGCTACAAAATGTGAGGTTCTGCAGTATTGTAGTAGGACCAGGTATTCTGTAGAGAGCAGTGTGGGTATTTGTCTGTCTGTTGTGTCAGCAGCAGCAGTACAGCAACAGCCTTCGCACTTTGTCATTCACCTTGACCATCATATATACAGTGAGGGAAAAAAGTATTTGATCCCCTGCTGATTTTGTACGTTTGCCCACTGACAAAGACATGATCAGTCTATCATTTTAATGGTAGGTTTATTTGAACAGTGAGAGACAGAATAACAACAACAAAAAATCCAGAAAAACACATGTCAAAAATGTTATAAATTGATTTGCATTTTAATGAGGGAAATAAGTATTTGACCCCTCTGCAAAACATGACTTAGTACTTGGTGGCAAAACCCTTGTTGGCAATCACAGAGGTCAGACGTTTCTTGTAGTTGGCCACCAGGTTTGCACACATCTCAGGAGGGATTTTGTTCCACTCCTCTTTGCAGATCTTCTCCAAGTCATTAAGGTTTCGAGGCTGAAGTTTGGCAACTCGAACCTTCAGCTCCCTCCACAGATTTTCTATGGGATTAAGGTCTGGAGACTGGCTAGCCACTCCAGGACCTTAATGTGCTTCTTCTTGAGCCACTCCTTTGTTGCCTTGGCCGTGTGTTTTGGGTCATTGTCATGCTGGAATACCCATCCACGACCCATTTTCAATGCCCTGGCTGTGGGAAGGAGGTTCTCACCCAAGATTTGACGGTACATGGCCCGTCCATCGTCCCTTTGATGCGGTGAAGTTGTCCTGTCCCCTTAGCAGAAAAACACCACCAAAGCATAATGTTTCCACCTCCATGTTTGACGGTGGGGATGGTGTTTTTGGGGTCATAGGCAGCATTCCTCCTCCTCCAAACACGGCGAGTTGAGTTGATGCCAAAGAGCTCGATTTTGGTCTCATCTGACCACAACACTTTTACCCAGTTCTCCTCTGAATCATTCAGATGTTCATTGGCAAACTTCAGACGGCCCTGTATATGTGCTTTCTTGAGCAGGGGGACCTTGCAGGCGCTGCAGGATTTCAGTCCTTCACGGCGTAGTGTGCTACCAATTGTTTTCTTGGTGACTATGGTCCCAGCTGCCTTGAGATCATTGACAAGATCCTCCCGTGTAGTTCTGGGCTGATTCCTCACCGTTCTCATGATCATTGCAACTCCACGAGGTGAGATCTTACATGGAGCCCCAGGCCAAGGAAGATTGACAGTTATTTTGTGTTTCTTCCATTTGCGAATAATCGCACCAACTGTTGTCACCTTCTCACCAAGCTGCTTGGCAATGCTCTTGTAGCCCATTCCAGCCTTGTGTAGGTCTACAATCTTGTCCCTGACATCCTTGGAGAGCTCTTTGGTCTTGGCCATGGTGGAGAGTTTGGAATCTGATTGATTGATTGCTTCTGTGGACAGGTGTCTTTTATACAGGTAACAAGCTGAGATTAGGAGCACTCCCTTTAAGAGTGTGCTCCTAATCTCAGCTCGTTACCTGTATAAAAGATACCTGGGAGCCAGAAATCTTTCTGATTGAGAGGGGGTCAAATACTTATTTATCATTAAAATGCAAATCAATTTATAACATTTTTGAAATGCGTTATTCTGGATTTTGTTGTTGTTATTCTGTCTCTCACTGTTCAAATAAACCTACCATTAAAAGTATAGACTGAAAATGTATTTGTCAGTGGGCAAACTTACAAAATCAGCAGGGGATCAAATACTTTTTTCCCTCACTGTACAGTACCAGTCAAGTTTGGACACAACTACTCATTCAAGGTTTTTATTTTTTATTTTTTATTTTCTACATTGTAGAATAGTAGTGAAGACATCAAAACTATGAAATAACACATATTGAATCATGTAGTAACCAAAGAAGTGTTAAACAAATCAAAATATATTTTATATTTGTGATTCTTCAAATAGCCACCTTTTGCCTTGATGACAGCTTTGCACACTCTTGGCATTCTCTCAACCAGCTTCACCTGGAATGCTTTTCCAACAGTCTTGAAGGAGTTCCCACATATGCTGAGCACTTGTTGGCTGCTTTTCCTTCACTCTGCCGTCCGACTCAACCCAAACCATCTCAATTGGGTTGAGGTCGGGGGATTGTGGAGGCCAGGTCATCTGATGCAGCACTCCATCACTCTCCTTCTTGGTAAAATAGCCCTTACACAGCCTGGAGGTGTGTTGGGTCATTGTCCTGTTGAAAAATGATAGTCCCACTAAGCCCAAACCACTATTATTCTACATTGTAAAACAAAGAAAAAGTAAAGAAAAACTCTTGAATAAGTAGGTGTGTCCAAACTTTTGACTGGTATTATATATATATATATGTGTGTAGGCCTATGTAACAATGGGGTAGAGACTAGAGAGGGTAAAGGGCTGATGACTGTTATTCCTTTTTAGGTTTAATGATTGATAATCAAGCTGAGAGACCCTTGGTCCTGCTGACTTTATTTATTTATTTATTTATTTATTTATTTATTATATATATATATATATATACACACACACACAGTGGGGGAAAAAAGTATTTAGTCAGCCACCAATTGTGCAAGTTCTCCCACTTAAAAAGATGAGAGAGGCCTGTAATTTTCATCATAGGTACACGTCAACTATGACAGACAAAATGAGAGAGAAAAAAATCCAGAAAAACACATTGTAGGATTTTTTTATGAATTTATTTGCAAATTATGGTGGAAAATAAGTATTTGGTCAATAACAATAGTTTCTCAATACTTTGTTATATACCCTTTGTTGGCAATGACACAGGTCAAACGTTTTCTGTAAGTCTTCGCAAGGTTTTCACACACTGTTGCTGGTATTTTGGCCCATTCCTCCATGCAGATCTCCTCTAGAGCAGTGATGTTTTGGGGCTGTCGCTGGGCAACACGGACTTTCAACTCCCTCCAAAGATTTTCTATGGGGTTGAGATCTGGAGACTGGCTAGGCCACTCCAGGATCTTGAAATGCTTCTTACGAAGCCACTCCTTCGTTGCCCGGGCGGTGTGTTTGGGATCATTGTCATGCTGAAAGACCCAGCCACGTTTCATCTTCAATGCCCTTGCTGATGGAAGGAGGTTTTCACTCAAAATCTCACGATACATGGCCCCATTCATTCTTTCCTTTACACGGATCAGTCGTCCTGGTCCCTTTGCAGAAAAACAGCCCCAAAGCATGATGTTTCCACCCCCATGCTTCACAGTAGGTATGGTGTTCTTTGGATGCAACTCAGCATTCTTTGTCCTCCAAACACGACAAGTTGAGTTTTTACCAAAAAGTTATATTTTGGTTTCATCTGACCATATGACATTCTCCCAATCCTCTTCTGGATCATCCAAATGCACTCTAGCAAACATCAGACGGGCCTGGACATGTACTGGCTTAAGCAGGGGGACACGTCTGGCACTGCAGGATTTGAGTCCCTGACGGCATAGTGTGTTACTGATGGTAGGCTTTGTTACTTTGGTCCCAGCTCTCTGCAGGTCATTCACTAGGTCCCCCCGTGTGGTTCAGGGATTTTTGCTCACCGTTCTTGTGATCATTTTGACCCCACGGGGTGAGATCTTGCGTGGAGCCCCAGATCGAGGGAGATTATCAGTGGTCTTGTATGTCTTCCATTTCCTAATAATTGCTCCCACAGTTGATTTCTTCAAACCAAGCTGCTTACCTATTGCAGATTCAGTCTTCCCAGCCTGGTGCAGGTCTACAATTTTGTTTCTGGTGTCCTTTGACAGCTCTTTGGTCTTGGCCATAGTGGAGTTTGGAGTGTGACTGTTTGAGGTGTCTTTTATACTGATAACAAGTTCAAACAGGTGCCATTAATACAGGTAACGAGTGGAGGACAGAGGAGCCTCTTAAAGAAGAAGTTACAGGTCTGTGAGAGCCAGAAATCTTGCTTGTTTGTAGGTGACCAAATACTTATTTTCCACCATAATTTGCAAATAAATTCATTAAAAATCCTACAATGTGATTTTCAGGATTTTTTTTCCTCAATTTGTCTGTCATAGTTGACGTGTACCTATGATGAAAATTACAGGCCTCTCTCATCTTTTTAAGTGGGAGAACTTGCACAATTGGTGGCTGACTAAATACTTTTTTTTCCCCACTGTATATATATATATATATATAAATAAATAAATAAAATAAATAAAGTCAGCAGGACCAAGGGTCTCTCAGCTTGATTATCAATCATTAAACCTAAAAAGGAATAACAGCCATCAGCCCTTTACTCTCTCTAGTCTCTACCCCATTGTTACATAGGCCTACACAGAAAGTATCAGCCCTTAACCCTCTACTTTCTCCCCCACTTCTACACACACTGACTGTAACAGGCCTTTAACCCATCTAGCCTCCCCATCAGTCGTCTGTGTGCCAAATAACTGTGTTAACCCACTGAGCTAACCCTCATTAGCTAGGGAAGTTAATGCAAGTCTTCAGGTCGCAGTCATGGTTATGCAAGAGTGGTTCATTGAACTGGCTCTGTTAAATAGCATACACTTACAACAATATTGCTGGATCACACAGAAAGTGAGAAAAAGGAAAGCATGAGATGTGCAGTGGCAGCCAAAGTCATAGCAAGGGGGGAGAATGGAAAGTGTGACTAAGCTGCAGAAAGAGAAAAGAGTTTTAGGGAAGCATCTGCTCTGGTGGCATGTGACTGTGTGAGTTAAGCATGCGTGACGCACAGTGATGATCCGTTGTGAAAGTGATTTCCATCATTAAATCATCTATACACCACACATTTTACATTTACATTTTAGTCATTTAGCAGACGCTCTTATCCAGAGCGACTTACAGTTAGTGAGTGCATACATTTTCATACTGGCCCCCCGTGGGAAACGAACCCACAACCCTGGCGTTGCAAGCGCCATGCTCTACCAACTGAGCTACAGGGGACTATGCACCAATCAGAATGTCTATAACGTATTAACACACAACTATTGTCCCCTCCAGAGTTCAAATATACCCTCTGTCGGTCTGTCTGTCTGTCGCTAGGTGCACTTGATTCAGCTGCCTAGAACCCTGGGTAGGTGGTGTTTTTGCAGACTTTGCACCTTAGGACCAGTTGGCACAAAAAGAGAAAACTCACTGGATGAGCTGAATAAAGTAAGCTATGCTTAGTGAACACTCTTCCCTTCTCCTATCACAATGCTGACGAATAGGAGCGCCTGGGTACATTACCACCCCATCCCCTCCTTCACTCCTTCACTCCTCTTCAAACAACCGTTTCTCCCCCTCTCCCTTTCCCTCCCCCCGCACTGTAACTCATCCTGGTCCTAACCACACAAATCACCCAAAATGCAGAGCTGCACCAGCCCACAATTCTCTGCCTTGAACCCTGAACCACAGAGCCCCACTCCTTCTACCACACACACACACACCCTGCAGCCTTGCCCTACCTCCCAGCCCCTCCTTCTCACATCTGACCTCTGCCACAACAGAGAGCACATCGGCTGGTTCACTCCCTGCTCCATGTCCTTTCACTCACCCACACACACCTATAGGCTGGCGGGGAATACCCACTACACTTGCCATTCACTGTTGTGTGTGTGTGTGTGTATGTGTGTGTGTGTGTGTGTGTGTGTACTATGTCCTAGAAGGTTGATATATGGGGCAGCTGGCAGCATGTGTTGAGGGTGGTAGAGGGGTGCCAGTGCAGGGCTTGCCCAGTGAAATGGCACCTGGTGTCAGTAGAAATGCCAAATTATCACATTATCAGCTTCTCTAGCCACCACATCTCAGCTCACACTAATTACACACACACCACACTCAATACAATAACCTGTGTTATAGCCAATGATATTAACCCATCATTGGCTATTATTGCTAACTCTGTCTTTTAGTGCCTACACAAGGACTATGATAGAGCTGGCTAATCAACAACTGTCAGTATACATGTTTGTATCTAGCTTCTAGTTACTGGGAGAATGCATTGATCAGAGCTATCTTGAAAACAACAGTAGTATGACTCGCTGATAAGACCTGATAGCCCGGTGTCCTAAAGCTGATCAGGGGACTATACTAGCTAGCTATGTCAGCTAGCTCCTGTTACTGTATGACACCTAGCTCCAGGCAGCCACACTAGGTGGGAAGGTCATTCATCCAGTGTTGCATAGCTACACTCCCTGCATGGCATAGCCATGACAGGCACAGAGAACTGAGCTAGCTAACTAGCTAGCTAGCTAACGTTACATGCTGTCGAAAGAAATAACCATATTCCATATCCAGACCAGTGTTGTTGTTAAATTAAGCCTATGTAGGAGACGTATCTTGCATTATCTGCTTCACTCATAGCTACCGTTAGCTAAGAGAGAGTCAGTGAAGCTGTTCTCACAGCTGAGCAATGGGATAGCTAAAGTAGATAACGGTTAGCTACCTACCTAGCTAGCTAGCCTAGCAACAAGCTAGCTGTCAAACCGCACAACCACTTGAAGAAGAGTTGAGAACCAGGAAGCGGCGCTTGGCTGTATCTTACCACCCTTGCAGGGCGTCCTGTGCTGGCTGTGCTGAGCGCGGTAGCCCTCCACTACCTCCCACTCTCCGTTGTCCCTCTTGATGGGGAAAGAGACGCTGAGGACGTGGTTGCATGGCTTGATGATCCGGAGAATCCCCTTTACTCGTTTCGTCTTCTGTTCGGGGGTCTCCCTGCTCTTTAGGTCCTCCACAAGCTTGTCCTCAACGATGGCAGCTCCACGGTCGAAGAAACCCTCCACCATGCGAAAGAAGTTGGGGTCGTCGGGCTGCTCGCTATACTGTCGGACCCGCATGAGAGCAGCCGATGCTGGGAGAGCAGAGTCCACGCACCCCGAGGCCAGGGCACTGCCCGCCCCGCGGGATAACAACTCCCCGAAGTACCGGTACATGACTGGGCTAGTTGACTAACCGTTTAACGGTAAATTACAAATACAAAATAACAACAGCTACAGGGGGTAGCTAGCTTGCTATCTATTAATAACCGGGAAAGAACGAGAGGGATGGTTGGACGACACAGTAGTACTCCTTCACCGTGTCCCGTATTCCGACTGAATGACGATTGGAAGTGAGCGCCCGTTTGCTTTAAAAGGCAGCGCTAACTAACGAGGCGAGGACTCCTCCAAGACCGGGATGCATGCGGAAGAGGAGAGCACAATTCTATGAAGGAGGTTAATTTAGTGGTGCGCGTCCGCAATAGCCAGTAAACAAAGCGCGCTCCCGTGTATGTGTCCCTTTGATACAGTATGTTGTCTATGTCAAATGTTTATTGTGAAAGGGTGATATATAGCCTACATATTATAAGATAGATCCAGCTGCTGAATCTCCTAATGAGAAAAATGTGGAGTTATTCTGATGGGATCCTGAGAATTTCATTTTGTGGTATTCTAGACCCCTTTGCCAACTCTGATTGTCGGACTGAAAATAATGAAAATCAAATCTCTGAATGTTTTTCAGGACCAAGTTTGGGAAACCCTGCAAGAAAGAACCCTTTCCTAAGATTATATAAAGAACCATTAAAATGTTTTCTATATATCACCAAAAATGGGTTCCGCTATGATTACAAACCTTTTTGGGGCTATATATAACCCTTTTTAATGTTTTCTTTATAGAACCTTTATGGAGAATGGATCAATAAAGAACATTTCTCAATCTCAAAGGTTCTTTGTAGAAACATACAGGGCTTTTTATTCTGGTTTAATAGCCATATTATATTATAAAAATTCCATAGGTTTTATTATTGTGTTTATTAACAAGTTGATCAGGTGTGCTAGCTCTTTGCTAGCTCTGGAACGGCTGGGGGTCCCTGAGGAGAGAATTGAGAACTACTGACTTAGTCATCAGTTCTCAACTGCCACAAGGCCATACATAAGTGTTTCACAAGACACCTTCACTGACCATAGTCATATATAACATGTAATAGCATAACACAACAGATTAGATAAACAGGAATGATGCTCTCACTCACAGTTGCACATAAAGAGCTGCGAACAAACCACACCCCAAAATATTAGAATGAGCCACCTCCCCTACATTTTAAGTATCACTAATTAAGGAAAATAATGCATGTGTGTGTGCGTTTTACAAATTCCTAAAAGCCTGTCATAGTGTTCATATTTCCATGGTGAGCCAAATTGTGTTGAGTCTGTCTGAATAGAGGCCCTGACCCCAGCCTGCATCTGTGGAGTGAACACGAGATAAGATTAGATTTGATCCTCCTGGGTCCTGGTACAAACACATGCACATATCAGTTGCTGAACCTACCATAGAGAGCCTTGACCAAAATGATGATGACCCACTCTTTCTGTGAGCCAGCACAGCCTGTATGTGTGTGGAGGGGGGTAAAAAAAAATGAATTAGGGCCAGACTAGTTACCATCATTTTCTCACATTGCCATTGACAGTTTTTTCTATTGTCTCTTTTTGGTCCATTTAGATTGTTAATGTAGATTGTATACAAAAATTTTTTTTAAATGTTATGGTTAAAAATGTTCATGTTTTACTGTGACTTGTTGTAGGTTCCTAAGTGGACCATAAGGTTAAAAACTAAAACAAACTTAAGAAAAAAAATAATTAATAAAAAATACAAAAAATACAAAAAACGAAATAACTCCGCCAGAGTGTCTCTTTTGGGTCACTTTTGCCGGTCCCAAGCCCGGATAAAGGAGGAGGGTTGGAATTGTGACGTAAAAAAAAACAAGAATCGACAGAAGAAAGTTCATTTGTAGTTCTAAACATATTTTGGGTGTTTTTTAATCACTTTTTGTCTCTCCCACAACGTTATTCCTCTCTCCTACAGCGTCCATCACAATTACATGCACATGGTAAATTATGCAAAATAGGTGATGACATCATTTAGCGACTTCTAGCTACTTTTAGGACAGCCAATAGCTACTTTCCTTACTGAGGAGTTGGCAACACTGTTTATGACAGCTTTGCACACTCTTGGCATTCTCTCAACCAGCTTCACCTGGAATGCTTTTCAAAAAGTCTTGAAGGAGTTCCCACATATGCTGAGCACTTGTTGGTTGCTTTTCCTTTACTCTGCAGTCCGACTCATCCCAAACCATCTCAATTGGGTTGAAATCGGGGGATTGTGGAGACCAGGTCATCTGATGCAGCACTCCATCACTCTCCTTCTTGATAAAATAGCCCTTACACAGCCTGGAGGTGTGTTGGGTCATTGTCCTTTTGAAAAACAAATGATAGTCCCACTAAGCGCAAACCAGATGGGATGGCGTATCACTGCAGAATGCTGTGGTAGCCATGCTGGCTAAGTGTGCCTTGAATTCTAAATAAATCATAGACAGTATCACCAGCAAAGCACCCCCACACCATAAAACCTCCTCCTCCAAGCTTTACGGTGGGAACTACACATGCAGAGATCATGTGTTCACCCACACGCGTCTCACAAAGCCACGGCGGTTGGAATCAAAAATCTCAAATTTGGACTCCAGACCAAAGGACAAATTTCCACCGGTCTAATGTCCATTGCTCGTGTTTCTTTGCAGCAATTCGACTATGAAGGCCTGATTCACACAGTCTCCTCTGAACAGTTGATGTTGAGATGTGTCTGTTACTTGAACTCTGTGAAGCGTTTATTTGGGCTGCAATTTCTGAGGCTGGTAAATCTAATAAACGTATCCTCTGCAGCAGAGGTAACTCTGGTTCTTCCATTCCTGTGGCGGTCCTCATGAGAGCCAGTTTCATCATAGCGCTTCATGGTTTTTGCGACTGCACTTGAAGAAACTTTCAAAGTTCTTGACATTTTCCGTATTGACTGACCTTCATGTCTTAAAGTAATGATGGACTGTTGTTTCTCTTTACTTATTTGAGCTGTTCTTGCCATAATATGGACTTGGTCTTTTAGCAAATAGGGCCACCTTGTCACAACACAACTGATTTGTTCAAAAGCATTAAGAAGGAAAGAAATTCCACAAATTAACTTTTAAGAAGGCACACTTGTTAATTGAAATGCATTCCAGTTGACTACCCCATGAAGCTGGTTGAGAGAATGCCAAGAGTGTGCAAAGCTGTCATCAAGGCAAAGGGTGGCTATTTGAAGAATCTCAAATATAACATATATTTTGATTTGTTTAACACTTTTTTTGGTTACTACATGATCCCATGTGTGTTATTTGATGTCTTCACTATAATGTAAAAAATAGTAAAAAATTAAGAAAAACCCTTGAATGAGTAGGTGTGTCTAAACCTTTGACTGGTAGTGTATATTTATTATAGTTAATTTAGCAGACACTCTTATCACACCATAGTCCCATCAGATTTCTGCAGGGTGAAAGGGGGCAACAAGGGGGCCACAAATGTGAACATTTATGAAAAAAAATAATGGTATAATAAAGTACTTTTGTATTTTCAAAATACAAATTACAGCTCTCGAAAGTATCTTGTTATAAAATACATTGTAGTGTAGTTCAGCCCAGTGTAATACAAATTACAAAATACATATTTGAAATACATGTAGGCCTACCAGTAATACTGCTCATCTCTGTATGTATTCAGTACTAACTGTATTTCCTCATCAGTCTGATAAAATAATGTCCTATCTATTTATTTATAATGTAATATTCCTTATCTCCTATACAGTGAGGGAAAAAAGTATTTGATCCCCTGCTGATTTTGTACGTTTGCCCACGGACAAAGAAATTATCAGTCTATAATTTTAATGGTAGGTTTATTTGAACAGTGAGAGACAGAATAACAACAACAAAATCCATAAAAATGCATGTCAAAAATGTTATAAATTGATTTACATTTTAATGAGGGAAATACAGTGGGGAAAAAAAGTATTTAGTCAGCCACCAATTGTGCAAGTTCTCCCACTTAAAAAGATGAGAGAGGCCTGTAATTTTCATCATAGGTACACGTCAACTATGACAGACAAAATGAGAAAAAAATTTCCAGAAAATCACATTGTAGGATTTTTTATGAATTTATTGGCATATGATGGTGGAAAATAAATATTTGGTCAATAACAAAAGTTTCTCAATACTTTTGTTATATACCCTTTGTTGGCAATGACACAGGTCAAACGTTTTCTGTAAGTCTTCACAAGGTTTTCACACACTGTTGCTGGTATTTTGGCCCATTCCTCCATGCAGATCTCCTCTAGAGCAGTGATGTTTTGGGGCTGTCGCTGGGCAACACAGACTTTCAACTCCCTCCAAAGATTTTCTATGGGGTTGAGATCTGGAGACTGGCTAGGCCACTCCAGGACCTTGAAATGCTTCTTACGAAGCCACTCCTTCGTTGCCCGGGCGGTGTGTTTGGGATCATTGTCATGCTGAAAGACCCAGCCACGTTTCATCTTCAATGCCCTTGCTGATGGAAGGAGGGTTTCACTCAAAATCTCACGATACATGGCCCCATTCATTCTTTCCTTTACACGGATCAGTCGTCCTGGTCCCTTTGCAGAAAAACAGCCCCAAAGCATGATGTTTCCACCCCCATGCTTCACAGTAGGTATGGTGTTCTTTGGATGCAACTCAGCATTCTTTGTCCTCCAAACATGACGAGTTGAGTTTTTACCAAAAAGTTATATTTTGGTTTCATCTGACCATATGACATTCTCCCAATCCTCTTCTGGATCATCCAAATGCACTTCAGACGGGCCTGGACATGTACTGGCTTAAGCAGGGGGACACGTCTGGCACTGCAGGATTTGAGTCCCTGGCGGCGTAGTGTGTTACTGATGGTAGGCTTTGTTACTTTGTTCCCAGCTCTCTGCAGGTCATTCACTAGGTCCCCCCGTGTGGTTCTGGGATTTTTGCTCACCGTTCTTGTGATCATTTTGACCCCACGGGGTGAGATCTTGCGTGGAGCCCCAGATCGAGGGAGATTATCAGTGGTCTTGTATGTCTTCCATTTCCTAATAATTGCTCCCACAGTTGATTTCTTCAAACCAAGCTGCTTACCTATTGCAGATTCAGTCTTCCCAGCCTGGTGCAGGTCTACAATTTTGTTTCTGGTGTCCTTTGACAGCTCTTTGGTCTTGGCCATTGTGGAGTTTGGAGTGTGACTGTTTGAGGTTGTGGACAGGTGTCTTTTATACTGATAACAAGTTCAAACAGGTGCCATTAATACAGGTAACGAGTGGAGGACAGAGGAGCCTCTTAAAGAAGAAGTTACAGGTCTGTGAGAGCCAGAAATCTTGCTTGTTTGTAGGTGACCAAATACTTATTTTCCACCATAATTTGCAAATAAATTCATTAAAAATCCTACAATGGGATTTTCTGGATTTTTTTTTCTCAATTTGTCTGTCATAGTTGACGTGTACCTATGATGAAAATTACAGGCCTCTCTCATCTTTTTAAGTGGGAGAACTTGCACAATTGGTGGCTGACTAAATACTTTTTTTCCCCACTGTAAGTATTTGACCCCTCTGCAAAACATGACTTAGTACTTGATGGCAAAGCCCTTGTTGGCAATCACAAAGGTCAGACGTTTCTTGTAGTTGGCCACCAGGTTTGCACACATCTCAGGAGGGATTTTGTCCCACTCCTCTTTGCAGATCTTCTCCAAGTCATTAAGGTTTCGAGCCTGACGTTTGGCAACTTGAACCTTCAGCTCCCTCCACAGATGTTCTATGGGATTACGGTCTGGAGACTGGCTAGGCCACTCCAGGACCTTAATGTGCTTCTTCTTGAGCCACTCCTTTGTTGCCTTGGCCGTGTGTTTTGGGTCATTGTCATGCTGGAATACCCATCCACGACCCATTTTCAATACCCTGGCTGAGGGAAGGAGGTTCTCACCCAAGATTTGATGGTACATGGCCCCGTCCATCGTCCCTTTGATGCGGTGAAGTTGTCCTGTCCCCTTAGCAGAAACCCCCCCCCCCCCCAAAGCATAATGTTTCCACCTCCATGTTTGACGGTGGGGATGGTGTTCTTGGGGTCATAGGCAGCATTCCTCCTCCTCCAAACATGGCGAGTTGAGTTGATGCCAAAGAGCTCCATTTTGGTCTCATCTGACCACAACACTTTCACCCAGTTCTCTGAATCATTCAGATGTTCATTGGAAAACATCAGACAGGCATGTATATGTGCTTTCTTGAGCAGGGGGACCTTGCGGGCGCAGCAGGATATCAGTCTGTCACGGCGTAGTGTGCTACCAATTGTTTTCTTGGTGACTATGGTCCCAGCTGCCTTGAGATCATTGACAAGCTCCTCCCGTGTAGTTCTGGGCTGATTCCTCACCGTTCTCATGATCATTGCAACTCCACGAGGTGAGATCTTACATGGAGCCCCAGGCCGAGGGAGATTGACAGTTCTGTTGTGTTTCTTCCATTTGCGAATAATCGCACCAACTGTTGTCACCATCTCACCAAGCTGCTTGGCGATGGTCTTGTAGCCCATTCCAGCCTTGTGTAGGTCTACAATCTTGTCCCTGACATCCTTGGAGAGCTCTATGGTCTTGGCCATGGTGGAGAGTTTGGAATCTGATTGATTGATTGCTTCTGTGGACAGGTGTCTTTTATACAGGTAACAAGCTAAGATTAGGAGCACTCCCTTTAAGAGTGTGCTCCTAATCTCAGCTCGTTACCTGTATAAAAGACACCTGGGAGCCAGAGATCTTTCTGATTGAGAGGGGGTCAAATACTTATTTCCCTCATTAAAATGCAAATCAATTTATAACATTTTTGACGTGTTTTTCTGGATTTTTTTGTTGTTATTCTGTCTCTCTCTATTCAAATAAACCTACCATTAAAATTATAGACTGATCATTTCTTTGTCAGTGGGCAAACGTACAAAATCAGCAGGGGATCAAATACTTTTTTCCCTCACTGTATCTCTTCCGCCAAGCCATACACCTTTATGAACTTTGCTGACTGATATACAGTTGAAGTCGGAAGTTTACATACACTTAGGTTGGAGTCATTAAAACTTGTTTTTCAACCACTCCACAAATTTCTTGTTAACAAACTATAGTTTTGGCAAGTCGGTTAGGACATCTACCTTGTGCATGACACAAGTAATTTTTCCAACAATTGTTTACAGACAGATTATTTCACTTATAATTCACTGTATCACAATTCCAGTGGGTCAGAAGTTTACATACATTAAGTTGACTGTGCCTTTAAACAGCTTGGAAAATACCTGAAAATGATGTCATAGCTTTAGTAGCTTCTGATAGACTAATTGACATAATTTGAGTCAATTGGAGGTGTACCTGTGGATGTATTTCAAGGCCTACCTTCAACCTCAGTGCCTCTTTGCTTGACATCATGGGAAGATCAAAATAAATCAGCCAAGACCTCAGAAAACAAATTGTAGACCTCCACAAGTCTGGTTCATCCTTGGGAACAATTTCCAAATGCCTGAAGGTACCACGTTCAACTGTACAAACAATAGTATGCAAGTATAAACACCATGGGACCACGCAGTCGTCATACCGCTCAGGAATGAGACGCATTCTGTCTACTAGAGATGAATGTACTTTGGTGCGAAAAGTGCAAATCAATCCCAGAACAACAGCAAAGGATCTTGTGAAGATGCTGGCAGAAACAGGTACCAAAGTATCTATATCCACGGTAAAAAGAGTCCTATATCGACATAACCTGAAAGGCCGCTCAGCAAGGAAGAAGCCACTGCTCCAAAACCGCCATAAAAAAGCCAGACTACAGTTTGCAACTGCACATGGGGACAAAGATCGTACTTTTTTGAGAAATGTCCTCTGGTCTGATGAAACAAAAATAGAACTGTGTAGTGTCTTAGAGTCTGTGATTGTGCTGACGTTTGCAAAAAGTGTGTTAGAGGAAACTTGGCTCTGCTTGCTGAAACATCTGGAAAGCATTACTAAATTCCTGGAAAAAAGGATATGGGAAGATATGTAGAAAAGCCAGGGATTGGGTATTAAAATCACGCCATACTATGTCACATAGGATATAAATACCATGTCTTGAGCAGAGGAGATAAGAATAGCGAATTACAGAATTGGGTCCTGCTGTTCTTCAGATATCTGCAGGTATCTGTAAATCTGACGCTGAAACTCTTTGTTATAATAAACCTTTATAAACAAAGTACAGTGTCGGGCGGACTTCTTATCATCACGGCATTATCAGCAACGTTTGTTTTTTCACCACATTAATGGCGACAAGGTTTTTTTTGGGGACGTGATACGTCTTTTCTCTGCATTCCATTCCTGGGCTACAAAGTGACTCCCGCTCAAGAAGCCGGCAGATAAGGTGAGCTTAATCACAAACATTGGGCGCTGGTCGTTTTGTGAGTCCAGAGTGTGTGCGCAGAGGGGATGTACCGTCAAATTACTTATGTGTGCGCTTTGCTGGTATTTGCTGTGTGATGAGAATTCCGTTCTAAATTTTCTAAATTCCTTTGCGTTGGGAACAACGCAAAAAGGGGGGAGTGTCTATAGGGCACACCGATAGGGCACACCGATATTTGGCTTGAATAAAAGTAAAAGGAGTGTCCAAGGAAAGGCATGAAGGAATAAGGCTAGAAAATAAGGAAAAAGTATACTTTTAGGACGCCGTTAATTTAAGGAAGCCCTTGAAAACAAGGCGATCAATATGATGGGCCATGAATCTTGATAGTTATTAGATTAACTCTCAAGTCAGTTCTGGGAACTGCAGGTTGTAGAAGATATATTCAATTGTATGTTACCGCTCAGAATCTATTTGACGAAGTATTTGTCTGAAGTAATCCTCTCTTTTGAATGTCTACAACCTGAGGTAGCAGAAATTTAGAATGGAATATAAAGGAAAATAGAACGGCGGTAAGCATGCTTTGTATAAACGGATCCATTCTTTTCGTGTGTGTATGTGTGTGTATGAGAGGAGAACCTACGTGTGTGAGAGAGAGAAAAAAAAAAAAAGAGGTCTCTGATGAGTTCCAGCTGTGTGTCGACTAAGGCTATGACAACAGGGGTTTTAGTCTTTTGTAAGGAAATATGTTAGTTAAGGTTAAAACCTTATGAGCCTCTAAAAAAAGAGAACGTTCATTAACTATTAGAATAGCATGACCCTACAGGGAGGACTTTTTTTCTAAGAGTGTATAGAGATGTTTTGTAATTGATAACAACATAACTATAAATCTGCAGATTAGGATAAGTGAAGATAACAAACTTGGAAGTAGGATTTGTGTTCTATGTTCTATGTGTTCCGTGTTCGTTTGTGAGCTCTGTTAAGTGTTATTGTTTGTCAAAAGGGGGAGAGAACGGAGCGACAGCTGGTTTGTCTACTCTGTTGTTTAGCTGGGAGAGAGCTTTTTAGGAGAAGTTCCTTTCACTCTGAAATCGCATTGGTGACTGAACTGCGCACGCGTGGGATTTTATGAGTTTAGAGTTACGTACAACAGATGTGCCACTCCCCTGCACTGAACTGCTGGGAGAGGCAGTCTCAGAGCAGACAAAAAAAAGGGAGGGGGGAATCTTGCACACAAGTGAAATGTTCTGCTTGTTGAATTAACTGTTGCTTGACTGTGAAACTGTTTGGTTGATATCGGTCGAGTTGGTGAATGAGAGATATATTGACGGATTAAAAATAATAATAATAAAATAAATAAATAAAATAAAATGTTATTGAGCTATTTATAATATTCCTGAGTTAAGCTGTTTGCTTATTTCTTAGAGTAATTGTGAATATAAGTATGCATAAAATACTAAATTGTTGTCTGTTCCTTTTGTTTTTCTGTCATATGAGAGACGAGAAGGAGGAGACAGAGAGAGAGAGAGAGAGAGAGAGAGGAGGTGCTGACCAGTACATCAGCGACAACAACCCAGTCCAATCAAGGCCAGTACTGTTCTTATCCACAAAACCTACTTTCCCTTACAGGATATAATACATACATTGTGTATACATAGAATATTTCATGTTGTGACCATTTCGCAGGAACTTGGCAACAGACTGATGAATTTATGTAATTGATAATTGCACATTAGAGTTTTTGTGAATGACTTGTTTTGATTAGAGTTGTGTTGGAAATCCAGCATTGACATTATTCTGTAAAATTAAGGTAATTGGGTGATTAATAAGCAATTGGTTTGTGAGTGCTGTAGTGTTGCTGGATTACAGGTCTTTTCTTTTTGGATTGCTCTGAAGTTGACTACTTTCCTTTACTTTTCCCGATCAGATGTGGTAAGATTGCCACTAATCAATAATTTGGTAAAATACAATTAATAAAATTAATTGATATATTGACTAATTATTTAATTGATTGATTAATTAATTAATTTTAATTAAATAAAAAAAAAGAAAAAAAAGAGGGAAACATATAACAGAGTCGTTACAATGGGGAAAAAGGACATCAAAACTACAAAAGCAATTACTCCTCTTGATGTAGTACAGAATAGTAATCCTCTAGTTAATGGTATAGCAAGATTATCCGAAAAATTGAATAAACGTTGGCCTGACATTGAACAACCATGGCCAGTGGAAGGGACTCTTAACCCAGACGTCATCAAGATAATGCAAGTGCTTGTATCCACGTATAAGGCAGATCAAAAGAAGGGGGAAAAAAAGGACAACAACGTAAAGAAAAGAGACAAAGAGAGCTGGGTGTTCTTAAGCTGTTTGAAAATGAAGGACAAAAACTGATAAAAGATACAAAAGATAAGAGAGACAGAGGTACAGAGAAAATGGCAAAAGAGGTGAAGGTGACAGAAAAACTAATGGCAGAAGTCAATACACCTTTCTCACATATGGATTCAGCAAAAACACCCCCACCTTATGAGAAAGAAGCCAAGTTTAAGGATGTTTATCCTCAGCTTCCAGTGATCATTCAGGAGGGTGACTATTGCATCAGAGATGAAGATGAACGAATATTAGAGAGAGGACAAGCAGAAACGACCATAAAGATGAATCCAAACTCCAAAAGTAGGAAGAAAACGAGATGTCTGGAAACTAAGGGTAGAGTGAGGTGCAGGAGGATGGAACTTGATGATGATGATGATGATGATGATGATGATGATGATCAGAGTGATTCAGAAGAGATCATGGGTGGATATGACCCTGTCATCAGACAGAGGTTGGCCAGAGCGGAAAGAAGGGGTGATGGAAGTTGGAAGAAGAAGAATACAAGTAATTCGAGTTCTGATGAAAATGAAGATGGAGACAACAATGAAGATTTTGAGATTAAAGGTGCTTCATATTCAAGAGGATTTTATCCTACAATGACTAGCACAGAAGAAATAGAAAGAGATATAGACCGATGCGTATCATACCTGTATAAGGCCAGTAATTTAGAAGAAGTAAAAGAACTGGAGGAACAACTCCAGAAACTGAAGATAAAGAAAAATAAGCTGCGGAGAAAAGAATCCCAAGAATCTGAGAAGAAATATACATTGAGGCCAAGGAAAGAGGGCACTAGTAAGAAAATTATGCCGGTGATCATTCGAGGACAAAACCTAGAATATAAGCCTTTGCAGAATACTGATATGTCAGATATACTTGAGAAGCTGCCTACTCTTCAAGATGGAGCATATCCTTGGATTTCAAAGTTGGAAGAAATTACGGTGGGAACACAGTCTGCCATAGGAGACATTAAGAGACTTTTGGCTAATCTCCTTGGGATTCCAGGCATGGAAGAAATTTTTCAGAGAGCTGGACTTCATAGATATGTGGGGACTGCAGTGAACGACCCTGAATTGTTGGCTGCAAGTAGAAATCGGCTGTGGAGAGCACTGAGAGATACGTTTCCAACAAATGTGCATCCTGACAACATTCTGATTGACCCACTAGGACAACAAGAAAATCCGAGAGCCTACGTGTCAAGAGTTCATCAAGTGTGGAGAAATATTACCGGAAATGATCCAGATGTGAGTCAAATTGAGCAGTCAATCTTGAGAGCTAAACTACAGATGGGACTGCCCTTACCGGTAAGGAGCAAACTGGCAGAGGTGGTTGGACTTGGGAGCATGACAAAAGGTGTCTATACAGATCATATAGCCCATCAAGTGGATCTGTACCGGAAAAAGGAACACAACCAGAAAGAACAGGACCAAGAAACTCTCAGAAAACTCAATCAAATACAACTGGTGGAGAATAAGAAGGAGAAGAAAAGCTTTGGTTATGCAGAATCAGTGTAAACCAAATCAACAATCACTGCTACAGCTTCAATTGAACAAGGTCAAATGCAACTGTACCAGCCACAACTAGTGGTACAAGTTGTTTCATATCCATAGATAGTTTCTGGAAAGAAAGAATTTCAGAGGAAGATACAGGAGCAAGTGAAGATCATCTGGAGGACAGGTGAACCCTTTAGGGGAAAGGAGCAAGGATTCTAGAAGTGCCCAGAAGATCCGAAAGGGGGGAGTTTCAGCTGGTAGCACCAGTTAGGGAAAAAGATCAAACAATTGAAGTGAAAATAAACAATGGACTATGGGAAGTGATGATGGATAGCAGAAAGGCTTTAATCTGTGTTCAGCCTGAAGAGGTTACACATCTCACTATGTCAAATCAACTAATTAGGAGAAGGATTTGGAGGAGTGAAGATCAGCGATTTCTGAAAATGATGATTTTGGCTCAAGGACAAGGAGAGTCATAAGCTGTACGGATGATAAATGAATCTGTTTGAAGTGTGAAGATGGATTGAGAATCTATGGAAGAAGAGATGTTGCAAAAAGTTCAAGAATGTTTGTGATATCAAAGTAGTACTGATATTGGATTTGTGAAATCAGCCCAATTGAGGTGAAAGTTGAACTTCGACCAGGAGGCAGACCTCCTTGGAAGAATCAGTATCCATTGAAAGATGAAGCAATCCAAGGGATTGAACCATAAATTGAAGGACTTTCGAAAGCAAGTGTTTTGAAGACAATGAAAGAAAAAATCCTTAGAGTAGCAATCAATTATTGTTTTGGAGAAACCATGATGAATTAGGAAGCTATGGGTTAGCTAATGTTGCAAGAGGGGAGATTAGGATAAAGATCACAAAGGAGTAGGATTTTTGGGAATCATATTTTCTTGAATAGAATGACTATGTCATAGGCAGGTGCACAATCTGTCTGAAAAATAATGTGTGACTGTTATTCTTGGTTACATTCATATACCAAGAGGGGCATAAGATGTTCAACTAAGCTAACAGATGCTCAGTCGGTTGCAAAGTTTTTGTGTAAAGAAGTCATAAGCAGGTGGGAATTACCCGATTTAATATACTCAGAAAATGGGAAAGCGTTTTGTGAATAAATCAGTGAAATGGTTTTTGAAAAAAATTAAAAATTAGAGAAAAAGAAAAATTTGGAAAAAAGTCAGACTAAAATGTTATGAAAACTAGGGTTGAAATAACTCTAGGAAATTTGGAATATCTGATTGTGGGATAATTATATTATTGTTATGAATCAAAGGGGGGAAATGGAATTCATATCATTTTTGGAATTCTTATATTATTGCTGATATTGATGTTTTAATTTGAATGTGTTGTTTTGCAAAAGATACTGTTTGGTCTTTTCTTTTCTTCCAGAAGCATATGGGGGAATATGTAGAGGGACTCAAATACTCAAACATGGACAATATGAATGGACTGGAGGAAGTGGAACAAGGAAGGTGTGGAAATGTTCAGATTCCATCATCCGACATCGCATTGAAAGTCGACACTGTGGAGGAGCTGCAGTGTAGTGGACTACATTCCAGTGTTATATTCTTTCTGTATTAATTTTTGAAGAATTATGTTTTCTGTTGTTGGGTACATGTGGGGACCTCAGATGTTTTTGTTTATTTCGTTGAAGTTTAGGGATATGGGGTCTAGGCAAGGACAGAGAGAATCCACAGGAGGATCCGATGGGTCGACCAGCCTGAATGTGGACATTTTTATTGTATTTTGTTTGCTGGGGTTTTCATATGTATTCAATTGCATCATAGCTTAAAATGTATTGATAAAGATTTATAAATTGATCTGGAGTACTTAGGTGGTCGCCTAGGGCAAAGGGGCCGTGAGAGAATTTTCCTGTCTTGACTGACTGATGGATATTTGGAATGAAAGCTGCCAGACAGGTTTTTCGCTCTTACACTCCATAACAATTTATTTACACTCCATAACAATTTATTTACACTCCATAACAATGTATTTACACTACATACAAAAATGTGTCTATATAAACATGTGTTTACTTTCCATAAATTTGGATTTATTGCTAAAGTTACTCAAAAAAAAAAAAAATGTTATTTGTCATAATCCTATTCTTTTTGTTTTCGAGACTTAATTAGTCTCGAAGGGGGGAAATATGTAGTGTCTTAGAGTCTGTGATTGTGCTGACGTTTGCAAAAAGTGTGTTAGAGGAAACTTGGCTCTGCTTGCTGAAACATCTGGAAAGCATTACTAAATTCCTGGAAAAAGGATATGGGAAGATATGTAGAAAAGCCAGGGATTGGGTATTAAAATCACGCCATACTATGTCACATAGGATATAAATACCATGTCTTGAGCAGAGGAGATAAGAATAGCGAATTACAGAATTGGGTCCTGCTGTTCTTCAGATATCTGCAGGTATCTGTAAATCTGACGCTGAAACTCTTTGTTATAATAAACCTTTATAAACAAAGTACAGTGTCGGCGGACTTCTTATCATCACGGCATTATCAGCAACGTTTGTTTTTTCACCACATTAATGGCGACAAGGTTTTTTTTGGGACGTGATACGTCTTTTCTCTGCATTCCATTCCTGGGCTACAAAGTGACTCCCGCTCAAGAAGCCGGCAGATAAGGTGAGCTTAATCACAAACATTGGGCGCTGGTCGTTTTGTGAGTCCAGAGTGTGTGCGCAGAGGGGATGTACCGTCAAATTACTTATGTGTGCGCTTTGCTGGTATTTGCTGTGTGATGAGAATTCCGTTCTAAATTTTCTAAATTCCTTTGCGTTGGGAACAACGCAAAAAGGGGGGAGTGTCTATAGGGCACACCGATAGGGCACACCGATATTTGGCTTGAATAAAAGTAAAAGGAGTGTCCAAGGAAAGGCATGAAGGAATAAGGCTAGAAAATAAGGAAAAAGTATACTTTTAGGACGCCGTTAATTTAAGGAAGCCCTTGAAAACAAGGCGATCAATATGATGGGCCATGAATCTTGATAGTTATTAGATTAACTCTCAAGTCAGTTCTGGGAACTGCAGGTTGTAGAAGATATATTCAATTGTATGTTACCGCTCAGAATCTATTTGACGAAGTATTTGTCTGAAGTAATCCTCTCTTTTGGAATGTCTACAACCTGAGGTAGCAGAAATTTAGAATGGAATATAAAGGAAAATAGGAACGGCGGTAAGCATGCTTTGTATAAACGGATCCATTCTTTTCGTGTGTGTATGTGTGTGTATGAGAGGAGAACCTACGTGTGTGAGAGAGAGAAAAAAAAAAAAAAGAGGTCTCTGATGAGTTCCAGCTGTGTGTCGACTAAGGCTATGACAACAGGGGTTTTAGTCTTTTGTAAGGAAATATGTTAGTTAAGGTTAAAACCTTATGAGCCTCTAAAAAAAGAGAACGTTCATTAACTATTAGAATAGCATGACCCTACAGGGAGGACTTTTTTTTAAGAGTGTATAGAGATGTTTTGTAATTGATAACAACATAACTATAAATCTGCAGATTAGGATAAGTGAAGATAACAAACTTGGAAGTAGGATTTGTGTTCTATGTTCTATGTGTTCCGTGTTCGTTTGTGAGCTCTGTTAAGTGTTATTGTTTGTCAAAAGGGGGAGAGAACGGAGCGACAGCTGGTTTGTCTACTCTGTTGTTTAGCTGGGAGAGAGCTTTTTAGGAGAAGTTCCTTTCACTCTGAAATCGCATTGGTGACTGAACTGCGCACGCGTGGGATTTTATGAGTTTAGAGTTACGTACAACAGATGTGCCACTCCCCTGCACTGAACTGCTGGGAGAGGCAGTCTCAGAGCAGACAAAAAAAAGGGAGGGGGAATCTTGCACACAAGTGAAATGTTCTGCTTGTTGAATTAACTGTTGCTTGACTGTGAAACTGTTTGGTTGATATCGGTCGAGTTGGTGAATGAGAGATATATTGACGGATTAAAAATAATAATAATAAAATAAATAAATAAAATAAAATGTTATTGAGCTATTTATAATATTCCTGAGTTAAGCTGTTTGCTTATTTCTTAGAGTAATTGTGAATATAAGTATGCATAAAATACTAAATTGTTGTCTGTTCCTTTTGTTTTTCTGTCATATGAGAGACGAGAAGGAGGAGACAGAGAGAGAGAGAGAGAGAGAGAGGAGGTGCTGACCAGTACATCAGCGACAACAACCCAGTCCAATCAAGGCCAGTACTGTTCTTATCCACAAAACCTACTTTCCCTTACAGGATATAATACATACATTGTGTATACATAGAATATTTCATGTTGTGACCATTTCGCAGGAACTTGGCAACAGACTGATGAATTGATGTAATTGATAATTGCACATTAGAGTTTTTGTGAATGACTTGTTTTGATTAGAGTTGTGTTGGAAATCCAGCATTGACATTATTCTGTAAAATTAAGGTAATTGGGTGATTAATAAGCAATTGGTTTGTGAGTGCTGTAGTGTTGCTGGATTACAGGTCTTTTCTTTTTGGATTGCTCTGAAGTTGACTACTTTCCTTTACTTTTCCCGATCAGATGTGGTAAGATTGCCACTAATCAATAATTTGGTAAAATACAATTAATAAAATTAATTGATATATTGACTAATTATTTAATTGATTGATTAATTAATTAATTTTAATTAAATTAAAAAAAGGAAAAAAAAGAGGGAAACATATAACAGAGTCGTTACAATGGGGAAAAAGGACATCAAAACTACAAAAGCAATTACTCCTCTTGATGTAGTACAGAATAGTAATCCTCTAGTTAATGGTATAGCAAGATTATCCGAAAAATTGAATAAACGTTGGCCTGACATTGAACAACCATGGCCAGTGGAAGGGACTCTTAACCCAGACGTCATCAAGATAATGCAAGTGCTTGTATCCACGTATAAGGCAGATCAAAAGAAGGGGAAAAAAGGACAACAACGTAAAGAAAAGAGACAAAGAGAGCTGGGTGTTCTTAAGCTGTTTGAAAATGAAGGACAAAAACTGATAAAAGATACAAAAGATAAGAGAGACAGAGGTACAGAGAAAATGGCAAAAGAGGTGAAGGTGACAGAAAAACTAATGGCAGAAGTCAATACACCTTTCTCACATATGGATTCAGCAAAAACACCCCCACCTTATGAGAAAGAAGCCAAGTTTAAGGATGTTTATCCTCAGCTTCCAGTGATCATTCAGGAGGGTGACTATTGCATCAGAGATGAAGATGAACGAATATTAGAGAGAGGACAAGCAGAAACGACCATAAAGATGAATCCAAACTCCAAAAGTAGGAAGAAAACGAGATGTCTGGAAACTAAGGGTAGAGTGAGGTGCAGGAGGATGGAACTTGATGATGATGATGATGATGATGATGATGATCAGAGTGATTCAGAAGAGATCATGGGTGGATATGACCCTGTCATCAGACAGAGGTTGGCCAGAGCGGAAAGAAGGGGTGATGGAAGTTGGAAGAAGAAGAATACAAGTAATTCGAGTTCTGATGAAAATGAAGATGGAGACAACAATGAAGATTTTGAGATTAAAGGTGCTTCATATTCAAGAGGATTTTATCCTACAATGACTAGCACAGAAGAAATAGAAAGAGATATAGACCGATGCGTATCATACCTGTATAAGGCCAGTAATTTAGAAGAAGTAAAAGAACTGGAGGAACAACTCCAGAAACTGAAGATAAAGAAAAATAAGCTGCGGAGAAAAGAATCCCAAGAATCTGAGAAGAAATATACATTGAGGCCAAGGAAAGAGGGCACTAGTAAGAAAATTATGCCGGTGATCATTCGAGGACAAAACCTAGAATATAAGCCTTTGCAGAATACTGATATGTCAGATATACTTGAGAAGCTGCCTACTCTTCAAGATGGAGCATATCCTTGGATTTCAAAGTTGGAAGAAATTACGGTGGGAACACAGTCTGCCATAGGAGACATTAAGAGACTTTTGGCTAATCTCCTTGGGATTCCAGGCATGGAAGAAATTTTTCAGAGAGCTGGACTTCATAGATATGTGGGGACTGCAGTGAACGACCCTGAATTGTTGGCTGCAAGTAGAAATCGGCTGTGGAGAGCACTGAGAGATACGTTTCCAACAAATGTGCATCCTGACAACATTCTGATTGACCCACTAGGACAACAAGAAAATCCGAGAGCCTACGTGTCAAGAGTTCATCAAGTGTAGAGAAATATTACCGGAAATGATCCAGATGTGAGTCAAATTGAGCAGTCAATCTTGAGAGCTAAACTACAGATGGGACTGCCCTTACCGGTAAGGAGCAAACTGGCAGAGGTGGTTGGACTTGGGAGCATGACAAAAGGTGTCTATACAGATCATATAGCCCATCAAGTGGATCTGTACCGGAAAAAGGAACACAACCAGAAAGAACAGGACCAAGAAACTCTCAGAAAACTCAATCAAATACAACTGGTGGAGAATAAGAAGGAGAAGAAAAGCTTTGGTTATGCAGAATCAGTGTAAACCAAATCAACAATCACTGCTACAGCTTCAATTGAACAAGGTCAAATGCAACTGTACCAGCCACAACTAGTGGTACAAGTTGTTTCATATCCATAGATAGTTTCTGGAAAGAAAGAATTTCAGAGGAAGATACAGGAGCAAGTGAAGATCATCTGGAGGACAGGTGAACCCTTTAGGGGAAAGGAGCAAGGATTCTAGAAGTGCCCAGAAGATCCGAAAGGGGGAGTTTCAGCTGGTAGCACCAGTTAGGGAAAAAGATCAAACAATTGAAGTGAAAATAAACAATGGACTATGGGAAGTGATGATGGATAGCAGAAAGGCTTTAATCTGTGTTCAGCCTGAAGAGGTTACACATCTCACTATGTCAAATCAACTAATTAGGAGAAGGATTTGGAGGAGTGAAGATCAGCGATTTCTGAAAATGATGATTTTGGCTCAAGGACAAGAAGAGTCATAAGCTGTACGGATGATAAATGAATCTGTTTGAAGTGTGAAGATGGATTGAGAATCTATGGAAGAAGAGATGTTGCAAAAAGTTCAAGAATGTTTGTGATATCAAAGTAGTACTGATATTGGATTTGTGAAATCAGCCAAATTGAGGTGAAAGTTGAACTTCGACCAGGAGGCAGACCTCCTTGGAAGAATCAGTATCCATTGAAAGATGAAGCAATCCAAGGGATTGAACCATAAATTGAAGGACTTTCGAAAGCAAGTGTTTTGAAGACAATGAAAGAAAAAATCCTTAGAGTAGCAATCAATTATTGTTTTGGAGAAACCATGATGATTTAGGAAGCTATGGGTTAGCTAATGTTGCAAGAGGGGAGATTAGGATAAAGATCACAAAGGAGTAGGATTTTTGGGAATCATATTTTCTTGAATAGAATGACTATGTCATAGGCAGGTGCACAATCTGTCTGAAAAATAATGTGTGACTGTTATTCTTGGTTACATTCATATACCAAGAGGGGCATAAGATGTTCAACTAAGCTAACAGATGCTCAGTCGGTTGCAAAGTTTTTGTGTAAAGAAGTCATAAGCAGGTGGGAATTACCCGATTTAATATACTCAGAAAATGGGAAAGAGTTTTGTGAATAAATCAGTGAAATGGTTTTTGAAAAAAAAAAAAATGGAAAAAAGTCAGACTAAAATGTTATGAAAACTAGGGTTGAAATAACTCTAGGAAATTTGGAATATCTGATTGTGGGATAATTATATTATTGTTATGAATCAAAGGGGGGAAATGGAATTCATATCATTTTTGGAATTCTTATATTATTGCTGATATTGATGTTTTAATTTGAATGTGTTGTTTTGCAAAAGATACTGTTTGGTCTTTTCTTTTCTTCCAGAAGCATATGGGGGAATATGTAGAGGGACTCAAATACTCAAACATGGACAATATGAATGGACTGGAGGAAGTGGAACAAGGAAGGTGTGGAAATGTTCAGATTCCATCATCCGACATCGCATTGAAAGTCGACACTGTGGAGGAGCTGCAGTGTAGTGGACTACATTCCAGTGTTATATTCTTTCTGTATTAATTTTTGAAGAATTATGTTTTCTGTTGTTGGGTACATGTGGGGACCTCAGATTTTTTTGTTTATTTTGTTGAAGTTTAGGGATATGGGGTCTAGGCAAGGACAGAGAGAATCCACAGGAGGATCCGATGGGTCGACCAGCCTGAATGTGGACATTTTTATTGTATTTTGTTTGCTGGGGTTTTCATATGTATTCAATTGCATCATAGGTTAAAAAGTATTGATAAAGATTTATAAATTGATCTGGAGTACTTAGGTGGTCGCCTAGGGCAAAGGGGCCGTGAGAGAATTTTCCTGTCTTGACTGACTGATGGATATTTGGAATGAAAGCGGCCAGACAGGTTTTTCGCTCTTACACTCCATAACAATTTATTTACACTCCATAACAATTTATTTACACTCCATAACAATGTATTTACACTACATACAAAAATGTGTCTATATAAACATGTGTTTACTTTCCATAAATTTGGATTTATTGCTAAAGTTACTCAAAAAAAAAAAAAATGTTATTTGTCATAATCCTATTCTTTTTGTTTTCGAGACTTAATTAGTCTCGAAGGGGGGAAATATGTAGTGTCTTAGAGTCTGTGATTGTGCTGACGTTTGCAAAAAGTGTGTTAGAGGAAACTTGGCTCTGCTTGCTGAAACATCTGGAAAGCATTACTAAATTCCTGGAAAAAAGGATATGGGAAGATATGTAGAAAAGCCAGGGATTGGGTATTAAAATCACGCCATACTATGTCACATAGGATATAAATACCATGTCTTGAGCAGAGGAGATAAGAATAGCGAATTACAGAATTGGGTCCTGCTGTTCTTCAGATATCTGCAGGTATCTGTAAATCTGACGCTGAAACTCTTTGTTATAATAAACCTTTATAAACAAAGTACAGTGTCGGCGGACTTCTTATCATCACGGCATTATCAGCAACGTTTGTTTTTTCACCACAACTGTTTGGCCATAATGACCATTGTTATGTTTGGAGGAAAAAGGGGGTTGCTTGCAATCCAAAGAACACCATCCCAACCGTGAAGCACGGGGGTGGCAGCATCATGCTGTGGGGGTGCTTTGCTGCAGGAGGGATTGGTGCACTTCACAAAATTGATGGCATCATGAGGAAAGAAAATTATGTATATATATTGACTCAAGACATCAGTCAGGAAGTTAAAGCTTGGTCGCAAATGGGTCTTCCAAATGGACAATGACCCCAAGCATGCTTCCAAAGTTGTGGCAAAATGGCTTAAGGACAACAAAGTCAAGGTATTGGAGTGGCCATCACAAAGCCCTGACCTCAATCCTATAGAAAATGTGGGCAGAACTGAAAAAGCGTGTGCGAGCAAGGAGGCCTCCAAACCTGATTCAGTTACACCAGCTCTGTCAGGAGGAATGGGCCAAAATTCACCCAACTTATTGAGGGAAGCTTGTGGAAGGCTACCCGAAACATTTGACCCAAGTTAAACAATTTAAAAGGCAATGCTACCAAATACTAATTGAGTGTATGTAAACTTTTGACCCACTGGGAATGTGATTAAATAAATAAAAGCTAAAATAAATCATTCTCTCTACTATTATTCTAACATTTCACATTCTTAAAATAAAGTGGTGATCCTAACTGACCTAAGACAGGGAATTTTTACTAGGATTAAATGTCAGTAATTGTGAAAAACTGAGTTTAAATGTATTTGGCTAAGGTGTATGTAAACTTCCGAATTCAACTGTAGTATCTCACAACCATCTCATCCTTTCACTTTTATATTTTACACCAAACAGATGTGGGACTTCACGTTTATAATATATTATATTATGGGCATCCCACTGTCCCTTGCACTGAACACACACACACACACACACACACACACACACACATACACACAATTGACTGGGTTTGACCTAGGTCCTCCACATACCACAAGACCGTGTTAGCCTAAACTAATGCAAGTGTTCAAGATTCAGTCAAGGTTACTCAGCACATGAGCGTGGTTCACTGAAACACCTCGGCACACAGACAACCCAGGTTCAAACCCAGTCAGTCACACATCACTATGGCTTGGCGGAAGAGATATAGGAGATAAGGAATATTACATTATAAATACATAGATAGCTACATTAGATAATTGAGACCAGGGGTGTCTCTGTAGATAGAGGGATGGGTCTGAAATACAGTGCATTCGGAAAGTATTCAGACCCCTTCACTTTTTCCACATTTTGTTAAGTTACAGCCTTATTCAAAAATGGATGAAATACATTTTTTTCCTCATCAATCTACACACAATACCCCATAATGACAAAGCACAAACAGGTTTTTCTAAATTTCTGCAAATTAACAATTAATAAATACAGAATTAGACCCTTTTCTATGAGACTCAAAATTGAGCTCAGGTGCATCCTGTTTCCATTGATCATCCTTGAGATGTTTCTACAACTTGATTGGAGTCCACCTGTGGTAGATTCAATTGATTGGACATGATTTTGAAAGGCACACACCTGTCTGTATAAGGTCCCACAGTTGACAGTACGTTTGAGCAAAAACCAAGCCATGATGTCGAAGGAATTGTCCGTAGAGCTCCGAGACAGGATTGTGTCGAGGTACAGGGTTGTCCCCTGTAGCTGAGTTGGTAGAGCATGGCGCTTGCAACGCCAGGGTTGTGGGTTCGTTTCCCACGGGGGGCCAGTATGAAAATGTATGCACTCACTAACTGTAAGTCGCTCTGGATAAGCGTCTGCTAAATGACTAAAATGTAAAAATGTACAGATCTGGGGAAGGGTACCAAAAAAATTCTGCAGCATTGAAGGTCCTCAAGAACACAGTTGCCTCCATTCTTAAATGGAAGAAGTTTGGAACCACCAAGACTCTTCCTAGAGCTGGCCGCCCGGCCAAACTGAGCAATCGGGGGAGAAGGGCCTTGATCAGGGAGGTGACCAAAAAACCTGTTTTTGCTTTGACATTATGGGGTATGGTGTGTAGGTTGATGAGGGGAAAAAACAATTCAACTCATCACACAACGTCTGTCAGAGACAGATAGGTCGAATGGCAAATGAGGTGAGCCCCTCCCTCTTTATAAATCGCTACTTACCCGCCCTCTGGTCATTCTCGAGCATGGCTCTATTCCTCGCGCTCTTGCGATCAGGGAAATGTGGTGATACATCTCACCCATATTATCAGAGAACCAGGGTTCATTTATCTTTCAAATACTCGTTTCGATTGATCACATATGGGTATATGGCCAACTCCCAATCGCAGACATCAAATCAAATATTATTTGTGACATGCGCCGAATACAACAGGTGTAGACCATACCGTGAAATGCTTACTTACAAGCCCTTAACCAACAATGCAGTTCAAGAAATATAATTAATATAGAAAATATTTACTAAATAAACTAAAGTAAAAAATAAATTAAAAAGTAACACAATAGAATAACAATAACGAGGCTATATACAGGGGGCACCGGTGCCGAGTCAATGTGCAGGGGTACAGGTTATTCAAGGTAATTTGTACATGTAGGTAGGGATAAAGTGACTATTCATAGATAATGAACAGCGAGTAGCAGCAGTGTAAAAACAAAGTAAATAGTCCGGCTGGACATAATTGTTCAGCAGTCTTATGGCTTGGGGGTAGAAGCTGTTGAGGAGCCTTTTGGACCTAGACTTGGCACTCCGGTACCGCTTCCCGTGCGGTAGCAGAGTGAACAGTCTATGACTTGGGTGAATAGAGTCTGACAATTTTTTGGGCCTTCCTCTGACACCGCCTAGTATAAAGGACCTGGATGGCAGGAAGCTTGGCCCCAGTGATGTACTGGGCCGTACGCACTACCCTCTGTAGCGCCTTACGGTCGGATGCCGAGCAGTTGCTATACCAGGCGGTGATGCAACCAGTCAAGATGCTCTCGATGGTGCAGCTGTATACGTTTTTGAGGATCTGGGGACCCATGCCAAATCTTTTCAGTCTCCTGAGGGGGAAAAGGCGTTGTCGTGCCCTCTTCACAACTTTCTTGGTGTGTTTGGAAATTCCTTCAATGTAATTGTCTGCATCACTTCCAATCCCCCATGTTTTTTTTTCTCTCGCATATATACAGTGGGGAAAGAAAATATTTAGTCAGCCATCAATTGTGCAAGTTCTCCCACTTCAAAAGATGAGAGAGGCCTGTAATTTGCATCATAGGTACATGTCAACTATGACAGACAAAATGAGAAAAAAAAATCCAGAAAATCACATTGTAGGATTTTTTATGAATTTATTTTCAAATTATGGTGGAAAATAAGTATTTGGTCAATAACAAAAGTTTCTCAATACTATGTTATATACCCTTTGTTGGCAATGACACAGGTCAAACGTTTTCTGTAAGTCTTCACAAGGTTTTCACACACTGTTGCTGGTATTTTGGCCCATTCCTCCATGCAGATCTCCTCTAGAGCAGTGATGTTTTGGGGCTGTCGCTGGGCAACACGGACTTTCAACTCCCTCCAAAGATTTTCTATGGGGTTGAGATCTGGAGACTGGCTAGGCCACTCCAGGACCTTGAAATGCTTCTTACGAAGCCACTCCTTCGTTGCCCGGGCGGTGTGTTTGGGATCATTGTCATGCTGAAAGACCCAGCCACGTTTCATCTTCAATGCCCTTGCTGATGGAAGGAGGGTTTTCACTCAAAATCTCACGATACATGGCCCCATTCATTCTTTCCTTTACACGGATCAGTCGTCCTGGTCCCTTTGCAGAAAAACAGCCCCAAAGCATGATGTTTCCACCCCCATGCTTCACAGTAGGTATGGTGTTCTTTGGATGCAACTCAGCATTCTTTGTCCTCCAAACACGACGAGTTGAGTTTTTACCAAAAAGTTCTATTTTGGTTTCATCTGACCATATGACATTCTCCCAATCCCCTTCTGGATCATCCAAATGCACTCTAGCAAACTTCAGACGGGCCTGGACATGTACTGGCTTAAGCAGGGGGACACGTCTGGCACTGCAGGATTTGAGTCCCTGGCGGCGTAGTGTGTTACTGATGGTAGGCTTTGTTACTTTGGTCCCAGCTCTCTGCAGGTCATTCACTAGGTCCCCCCGTGTGGTTCTGGGATTTTTGCTCACCGTTCTTGTGATAATTTTGACCCCACGGGGTGAGATCTTGCGTGGAGCCCCAGATCGAGGGAGATTATCAGTGGTCTTGTATGTCTTCCATTTCCTAATAATTACTCCCACAGTTGATTTCTTCAAACCAAGCTGCTTACCTATTGCAGATTCAGTCTTCCCAGCCTGGTGCAGGTCTACAATTTTGTTTCTGGTGTCCTTTGACAGCTCTTTGGTCTTGGCCATAGTGGAGTTTGGAGTGTGACTGTTTGAGGTTGTGGACAGGTGTCTTTTATACTGATAACAAGTTCAAACAGGTGCCATTAATACAGGTAACGAGTGGAGGACAGAGGAGCCTCTTAAAGAAGAAGTTACAGGTCTGTGAGAGCCAGAAATCTTGCTTGTTTGTAGGTGACCAAATACTTATTTTCCACCATAATTTGCAAATAAATTCATTAAAAATCCTACAATGTGATTTTCTGGAGAAAAAAAATCTCATTTTGTCTGTCATAGTTGACGTGTACCTATGATGAATATTACAGGCCTCTCTCGTCTTTTTAAGTGGGAGAACTTGCACAATTGGTGGCTGACTAAATACTTTTGTTCCCCACTGTATATTCCTCAATGTTGATGGATAAGCCCTGGGTGGCTGAATCTTTGAACATATTCCAATCAGTATTCTCAAAACAATCCTGCAGCAGTAAGTTTGCCTCCAATGTCCAGCGCCTCACTAGTTTCTGTGATGGTGGCTCCCTCTTGAGTTGCTGCTTGTAGGCGGGGAGTAGGAACAAAGAGACATGATCTGATTGGTCACAGTCGGGGCAGGGGGTGGCTTTGTATGCTTCACAGATGTTTGTGTATACATGGACAAGCACGCCGGATCCTCTTGTCGGGCAGGGTACATGTTGGTGATGTTTAGGAACATTTTATTTTAGACTGGTTTGACTGGTTTGGTTAAAGTCACCCATGACAATAAAGACTGCTTCCGGGTGAGAGGATTCTTGCTTGCTAATAATCTTGTACAGTTCGCTGAGTGCCACCTTGGTGTTTGCTTGTGGCGGTATGTACACAGCTGTGATAATAACACACATTCATTCACTCTGCATATAGTGGGGTCGGCATTTTAGCATCAGAACAGGAGCTCACAATGTTTTAAACTTCAGTACACCAGGAATTGTTCATGAGGAAACATACCCCTCTCCCCCACAGGAAGCTCCGTTTGATCCGTTCAGATTTTGGAGAAGCCTGCGGGTTTAATAGAAGAGTCGAGTGTAATGTCCGTAAGCCACGTCTCAGTAAAAACAAAGACACAGCATTCCCTGATGTCCCTCTGCGATTGAAGCCTTGCTCGGAGTTCACAAAGTTTATTTTCCAGCAACTGGACATTAGCCATCAGGATACGAGGAAGAGGAGGCCGTTTAGCCCGTCTTTTCAGCCTAGCTTGGAGTCCCCCTTTCCTTCCTCTTCTTCGTCACCGGCGTTGCCTTAGGTCATCTCAGCCAGGAACAACAGGTAAGCCCACAAAGGAGTGCATGTAGTATTCTAGATCTGAGAGGCTGAGAGATGTGTAGCCTCTGATTCATTACCAGAAGTGTTTGTCGGTCATAGGAAATTATTGCACAAACATTCTGAGCAAACAAAATAATAATTAACACAAAAATAGCCATAAAAAAAGCAAAGTCAAGCAGGAACCGGCAAGACACGCGTCCTCCTCAGTGCCGCCATCTCTCTCTGGTTCTCTGATGCTTTGTCAGCAAAGGCTCTCCTCCTTCCCCCTATGCCGCAAAATGGGCATTGTCCCCAATAAATTAAATGCTTATTATTATCCCACAGTAAAGACTGCTTTCATTTCAAGTGTTACATGCTGACCACACCGCCCGTGTTGCTTGCGCGAGCGTTGCAAAATAAATTTACACATACATGTTATGGGCGTGTCAACAAGCGTCTGTGTTGCCAGGCGCTAAAATAGAACTTGGTTCTATTTTTTACGCTTCACACGCTGCAAGTCCCGCCTCTCCCATCTCCTCATTGTTTTTTAGGAGTATGTACCCACATGGGTGTTTGAAAGATGAACTGAGGTCCACACTCCAGTCCAGTTGGTGGTGGTAATGTACCTTAAAGTTGGTTGCAAACCTCTATATAAAGTCCACAGAAGAAGAAGAAGAAGAAGAAGAAGAAGAAGAAGACTGAGGGACGAGATATTACTAGAAACTAACTAGGTTTCCACTTTTATCTGTGGATTAATTGTCAGAATAGAAAACACACGATTTTGTGTGACTCAAAATGGGTCAAAATTCTACAAAGATCCAGAAAAAAAGGACCTTGTGCATTTCAGGTAAAACAACAACCCAATGTTTATATCTCAAGACAAATTAGCTAGGAACAGCAAGCTATCTAGCTAAATGTCCATGAATGTTTAATGTGTTTCGACCTGTCCCCAAATTAATATAGTTGGTTCAGAGTTCGTTTTGATATTTCAACTCGCGTGTCCTGATCGTGTCTGGTGCAGCATGTTATTCTTTCAAGCAACAACAATTAGATGAGAGGCTTAACTGAATGAACAACAGAGACTGAAAACAAATATAAAAGTTTATTAAAATATATTTGGGCCCGGTCTTTAAAAAACAAAACATTGTCAGGGGCCCTTGGAGGTTGGGACCCAGGGCATGTTTCCTGGTGGCCCAGTCGGTAATCTAGCCTTGTGTGTGTGTGTCTGTGTCTGTGGGTGTCTTTCGGTGTCCACTCCCCCCAGTAACTGACAGCTGACAATCTTCCAGGAATTCCAGGATTTTCCTTCTCTCCTATTTTCCTGATAGCGATTCCCCAGTCTCTTTCTCTCTCTCCCTCCATCTCTCTCCCATAAGTAGCAGAACTGTTAGAGAGAACATATTTTTTATAGGAAACATTTTACGGATTAATAAGAAATAAAAAGTCCCTGCCATTTTTATTTACAGATGGACTTGGAATCTCTGTTCATTCTATGGGTGAAGACACCACATTTGCAGTTCTCATTTTTTCCTGTAGATGGCAGTTGTTCTCTGTTCTGTCCCGCTGGAGACGTTCCAGGAGACGAAGAAGTCTGACCTCCAAAAATGTGACAGCCTTACTAATCTATCCTCGATATATCGGTCTGATTTATCAGAAACAACGTCAATATTTGAAGACATTTCATAATCACGGAACCTGTGACAATATGTATGATCGTCTCAACAACACGTTTCAAATACATACATTGTTAGACGTTTTACCAGTACAAGAGTTGACTCGATTATTGACCTATTTGGTCTGGTAGATATATGGAAACAACGTACTTGCGTTTTCCTTGCCGTCTTTATGAGTTGACGACGGTTGTGTGTACTCTCTGACAGAAATAATCATGGTTGGAACCAAAACATTAGACTTCTACACGGTAGAACTGTCGGATACAGTAGGAGTTTGAAGAATAATTGTCATACTGCAGTTATTCGTGTAATATGAACGGTTGATAGCTAACGAGTTACAAGCTAGTTAACAGTTAGCTAACAACAGTAGCTCCGAGAAAGCGTGCTAGCTAGCTAACTCTAGCTAGCTACTGTACACCCAGGTCTGTAAAGATGTTGCAGTGTGTGTCTCGGTCGTGTTTGAGGAACGGGAGAAGCATCGTAGACTACGTCGTCAGATACGGCTCTACTCAGACAGCACGAGGTCTGTCGAGCCTGGCCTCCTGTAACACCGTGAGAGCTCCACGTTCCTGGACGGTTCACCCGGTAACGGACATCCGCCGAAGAGCCTTCACCGGGTCTGTGTCGTTACAGAGTTCTAGAAGAAGTAGGGATGCCCCGGAGCCACCGGCCGCTCCCTCCCGCACTGGCCGGGCTGGGAATGACCTGGGCGGGGAGGACTTCGGATCTCTATCCGCTGATTTTTCCTCCAGACGGGCCTTCCGGAAGACCACCCCAGAGCTGCAGGAGATGTTGTACCGGGAGGAGAGGCAGGCGGCCGGGCAGGAAGAGGAGAGGGAGCCGGTGGCCTTCAGATCTAGGACTGGTCGGAGGAACACACAGTACTGGTACTTCCTCCAGTGTAAAAGACTCATCAAGGAGAACAAGGTACATCTATCTCTCTTTATCTATCACCCCCTCTCTGGTTCTCTATCTGTCTATCCATCGCTCTTTCTCTGTCTCCTCATCCTCTGTCACTGTATCTGACACTTGAGAAAGAGAAGGAGGGAGGGATGGATGGATGGAGGGAGGATTGGGTAAAGAACTTGTGAGGATTGGGTAAAGAACTTGTGAGGAATGGGTAAAGAACTTGTGAGCTTCTACAGTATAAAGATACAATCTAGTTGTCATGTTCTGTAATTACCTCTATTTACCTCAGACTTTAACCCCTTACATCTAACCCTCAGCTGTCAGAGGCCCTGTCCATGGTTGTGTTCCCCTGCTCAGACGTTGCATGCATCAACTAATGGTTGCGTGAAACGTCATCGACTGTGCCGACAGCCACCAGATTGCTATAACATGATGTGGTTAGCTGATACTTAAAATACCTATCCAGGCGTTGTAAGGTCTGGCATGCAGGGGAACATAACCCATGCATGAGGCTGAGATGCTGGATGGAGAGAGACTCCAACCTGAAGAGTAGGCTATAACTACACTACTCTGACTCCTAACCTCTGACCCCTAATCCCCAGCTGTTGGATGCTCTGTTTATATTCCAGAGTGATATGTTGGAGGGAGAGAGTCTCCAGCCTGAAGAGTATAACTACACTATTGTGACCTCTAACCCCCAGCTGTCTGAGGCCCTGTCCATGTTCCAGAGGGAGAGAGGCTCCAACCTAAGGAGTATAACTACACAGCCCTGACCTCTAACCCCTGATCTCTAACCCCTGACCCCAACCCACAGCTGCCGGAGGACCTGTTCATGTCAGGCCCCCAATGTTCGTTCTGGAGCGTGAAGTCACGGGCTCTGTTGGTCAGCTACTGCGTAACAACCTAGCGGTGCCAAAAGCACTGATCTGCCCTAGAAAGCCTATGTAAATTACGATCGCCAGAAAGGCCAAACATTTTTATTTTTGCGGTTATGGTATGAAGGTTTGGCTTGGAAAAGTTATTTCACCTGGTCACAGAAAGGCCCCCATTTTTTGGGGGGTGCCCGTTTTGGGCTCCAAAATTAGTTTAGCATGATCAAGTTCGATCCCCACGGTGAATCCTTTAAAAGTTTGCTACAAATTAAGATATTTAATTAAATAGTGATCCATTCTGACTACTACATTTGTCGTCACACAGGACGGCAGGCTTCAAGGAGGCTCCGGTTGACTCTCTCAGGCAGGATGAAAACGACTACATCTACCATGATCCTTTGCTAGTTACGGCCACTTTCACCATGATCCTTAGCATTTTTTGGATGCCATTCAGCAATATGGCACACTTCAAATACGTCTTGCGCCATCTGGAGTTTTCCATAGGAATACTTGGATGACGTCAGCGCTATCACTATCTACTGGTTTTAATGTCTATGGTTCATGTTCCTGTGTGAGATGTTGGAGGGAGAGAGGCTTCCAATCTGAAGAGTATAACTACACTATTCTGACCTCTAACCCCTAACCTCTAACCCTCAGCTGTCTGAGGCCCTGTCCATGTTCCAGAGTGAGATGTTGGAAGGAGAGAGACTCCAACCTGAGGAATATAACTACACTGTCCTGATAGGAGGCTGTGGACGGGCAGGACAACTCAAACACGCCTTCAAACTCTACAACGACGTACGTATAGAGACCAGACACACACACCCGTGCACACACACACACGAGTTTCCCTTAGGATTCTTTTCAGCAATGGTGGCGAAGTTAGCGGGTGAGGGAGATAGTGAGCATGGCCAATGGCATGGTTTTAGAGGCCCTCCTCTTGGCCTCAGAGACAAAATGTTGCTGTTTTAAAGTAAAGCAAATTTTCTGCAATTATACACATTTTGCTATGGCTTATGCTATCTAAGTGACTCAAGCATTATAACAAAATCAATGGAGCTCCCATACCATGAAGTTTTTTTACATTTTAGATTCTCCCTGACTGTCTAGTTTTTATTTAGGTGATTGTTAGTTCTAAGAGATTATCTCATTAAAAAAATATATTGCTCCATTATCTTTTCTACATACTTTATACCTAGTGTTAGTCATTTAAGTTTACACTGAAAACGTTTTACCATCCCATAAATTTATAAATTGTATTTATTTATTTTTGCAGCGGTGGCCACAATTTAGCAGTGGTGCACTATAGGGGAAACACTGTACACGCACAGTGACACAAATGCACACAGACTCCCTCACCCCCAGATGATGATAATTATGGTGTATGTGTTTAATGTGGTGTGTTTGTGTGTGTGACAGATGAAGAAGAGAGGTCTGGTTCCTAGCGACGCCACCTACACCGCTCTGTTCAACGCCTGTGCCGAATCACCACGGAAACCGTCCGGGCTGCAGCAAGCCATCCACTTGGAACAGGAGCTGCGGAGGAAGAACCATCCCCTCAGTGACATCACATACCACGCCCTGCTGAAGACACACGCCCTCACCAACCACCTTCGAGCATGTTTACACACACTACGGGTAACTCTAATCCCTGACCTCTAACCCTTACCCTCACCAAACACCTCCGAGCCTATGTACACACACTAACCCTTGACCTCTATCCCCAGATCAGTTAGACAATAAAAACACAAGACAATATTCGATTGAAATTAAAAACGAGACTCAAGACACCAAGATACAATAAGTGTGTTTCTCTTTCTCTATGAGATATTCAGGGCCTTTGTAGAGCCAAACAAAGTGTGTGTGTGTGTTTGTTTGTTTGTAGGACATGCTACAGGCTGGTCATGCAGTAACTCAGGAGACCTTCCACTTCCTGCTGATGGGCTGTGTGAGAGACAGAGACACTGGCTTCAGACAGGCCCTGCAGGTAACACACACACATGTTTTCACACTTCAAACTTCTAAAACTGTCTTGTGTGTGTGTATAATGTGTGTTTGTGTTAGGTGTATCGTCAGATGTTGAGGATGGGGATTCGTCCCGACATCCAGAACTACAACCTGCTGCTCCGCGCTGCTAGAGATTGTGGGGTAGGTGACCCCGCCGTGGCCTCCGCCCTGCTGCTGACCTCTGATTGCGGCCAGGGAGGTCAAGCGGTAAAGGTCATGGGTCAGGGTTCAGCTCCGCTGGACGTCGACGCTCTGGAGAGTCAGCTGTTCACACAACACCCCGACAACGGCCTTAGTCACCATAGCAACCGCTTCGGTCACCATAGCAATGACCCCAGTCACCATAGCAATGACCCCAGTGACCATAGCAATGACCCCAGTCACCATAGCATTGACCCCAGTCACCATAGCGACCTGAACAGTAGTGTGGTCGTCCCGGTAACAACCCAACTGGTGATGGTGAGGAAGGGAGGAGAACAAGAGGCTCCCATTGGCTCTCTCCCCTGTCTGTCAGCAGCCAGCACCCGCCCCCCCAACCTGCTGGACCTATCAGTGGGCAGGGCTGGAGAGGGGTGTGTGGTCTCGCTTGGTGCGGTGAGTGGAGCGTTCGATAGGCTGGCGCTGATGGGCGGGGCCCAGGGCTTCCTGGACAAGATGGCCACCGCGGGGCTCTGCCCAGACATCAGAACTCTCACACTATTAGCCGACATCATGGAGCCCGGCAGCCAATCACTGCACAGCCTGCTGGCGGTCGCTAAGCAACACGGGGTGAAGCTGGACGCAGCGTTCTACAACAGTGTGATCCGCAGGGCAGCCCGCGCTGGAGACCTACAGGAGGCTAAGGTACACACACACTTACTATGTATACACACAGACCTGAGAGGAATACTACATTTCAAACCAGATCTACTCAGGGTTTTACTAAAGCTAGCCAGCTTCAGTTAGCTTCACGTTCCAGCTCAGGCTTCATCAGTACTACGACGCTGGATATTGCTTGTCCGCCTGCCGCTAACTCTAGCAGGCTTGTAACTGCACGTGCATGTCGCACATGGCTAGTAGAACGCCGAACTCTTCATTAAGACAATGCTGAAACATCAATCCATGGGCGAGTCATTGCCACATTTGTATTTGTGCCGAAAGCAAAATGAAAGAAAAGTGATCTTGCAAATTCAGCAGGCTATGGTGTGAAATAGGTTTGTTGAAGTGCTGTCTTGATTTTATTACTTATCGTTAATGCCGTCTTTGGTGTGCTTTAGTATGCTTATCAATGCACAAGCACCTTTTTCCCCCAGTCCTATCAATAAAATAACACAAGTTTTACAGTGTGTGAAGTTTCAAATGCATTCTGTCATTACTAAATGTGCAATGTGATAGGTATTTTAACATTCTAACACAAAACATTTGATTAATAAAATATTTAATTAGTCTTCCTCAAATGAAGGGGATGATGACGCAATCTTTGCGAGAAGGAGGGAATCTGAGGGATGTAGCTCAGTTGGTAGAGCATGGCGTTTGCAATGCCAGGGTTGTGGGTTTGATTCCCACGGGGGGCCAGTATGGAAGAAGAAAATAAATACTAAAATAAAAATAATGTTGCTCTAATATATCAGAGGAGGCTGGTGGGAGGAGCTATAGGAGGATGGGCTCATTGTAATGGCTGGAATGGAGTAAATGGAACAGAGTCAAATGTGTGGTTACCTGGCTAAAAGGTGAGCCCCTTTCGTGGGATCGGTTATCCCCGAGTTGAACTCAGTTGACCAAAGTTACCACACTTAACTCCTCAAACCACTTGCGTAGTATAGGGCTCTGAGGTTTTACCAATGTTGTTGCAAGGTGTGAATGTTTTCTAACTGCGTGTGTGTCTGTGTGTCAGGCGGTGATGTGTGTGATGCAGGAAAGACGTGTGCGTGCAGATGTACGGACGTACGGCAGTCTGGCTCTGGGCTGCAACAGACAGACAGATGCCCTACAGCTGCTGGGGGACATGCAGGTAACACACACACACACCAACCTCCCTCCCTTCCTTGTATGAGGGGATTCGATTACGCTGCCCCGGGTTGAACTGAGCTATGGCCTGTCACGTGACCGGGCGAAGCTAGGTGAGAGAAGCCCACCCTGCTGCTCGGTCAAATTGTCAACAATGCAGCATGATGCATAGTTCAAACATACAACTCCTTTCCATAAAATATATTTTTGAATTTTCACACTAGTTTTCATTGACATGGCAGGTAGTGTTTTTATCAGAGCAATCACTTTTGCATGTGAAAACACAATCCTACTCATTACTCCACGTGCCTCAGCCGAATTCATCGTCGGCCAGAACGGGACTCCCGTCTCTCACCCGGGAGGCAACCCGGTTCCAAAACGAATGCAATCATCCGGGCCAGCTTAATAGAATCCCCTCTGTGTTTCCTGCAGGCGGCGGGGGTGCGGCCCAGTGTGCAGGTGTTCTCTGCTCTTATTGGTTGTGCCAGCAGGAGGCTGGACTATGTGTATCTGAGGGCGATGCTTAGAGCCATGAGGGAACACAACGTCCCACCTAATGACATCATCATCATTCAGCTAGAACACGCCTCCCAGTACCCACCCAACTATAACCAGGTAGGGAGGAGAGGGTGTGTACGAGTGCGTGCGGTATATAATCATGTACATCTCTTTGTCATTACAAGTGCAGAAACAACAGAAAATGTGTGTTGAGTCTCACATCTCTCTCTCTTTCCCTACCCCTCTCTCGTTCTCCCTCTCTCTCAGTATAAGTTTAGGAACACCTACCTGTCTCAGATTGATGGTTTCCGTGGCTACTACCAGCAGTGGCTGACCACCATGCCCGCCCAGGAGACAGGAGGACCTGAGAGAGACCACCCTACAGAGACGAGACAAGATGGACACCAGCAGGCAGCAGTGGCAGCAAGACGATACCGCAAGCAACACAGCTGAACACACACACCTATGTACTCACGCACACCGACACACACTGCAAGCATTGTAAATGTGAGCGTCTTCAACCCCAGAGCCATGATGCTGTTGCTCTAAGTGTCTTCATATGTGTCCTGTAAATATATCAGAGGAGGCTGGTGGGAGGAGCTATAGGAGGATGGGCTCATTGTAATGGCTGGAATGGAGTAAATGGAACAGAGTCAAATGTGTGGTTTCCATATGTTTGATGTGTTTGACACGTTCCATTTTTTCCATTCCAGCCACTACAATGAGCCTGTCCAATAGCTCCTCCCACAGCTTCCACTGAAATATATGTATGATATGTATGACTGAAGATTGTTAAACTCATGTTTATTTATGTAATAAACTTAAAGTAATAAAACTTGGTCTGTGTATTAGGCTTGGGCAGTATCCAGATTGTCATACCTTCATACCGACCTTGTGCCATACCAGGATATTTGGTAATACCGGCACTGAACACAACGGGCGCTGTTTTCAAACCCCACTAATCCAAAGGTTAACAATGCTAACAAGCACATGTAATATCACATAGAGAATACTAACTAAATGCTAACAAGCGCATTGCGAACATTTTATTTAATTTGTTTATTTAACCTTTATTTAACCAGGTAAGCCAGTTGAGAACAAGTTCTCATTTACAAGATAAAGCAAAGCAGTGTGATAAAAACAACAACAGAGTTACATATGGGGTAAAACCGCTAACGGTGGCTAATAGCAAGTAGCTAGTTATCTGGCTAGCTAGTTTCAACTGGAGATTCTAGATAAAAGGTAAGTAAATAATAGAATCCGTTCCACATTGAGTGAGGCGGGTTGCAGGAAAGTATATTTAGTAGAAGGATGAAAAGTGTGATATGGAAATATATAAAAAAAACTGGCTATTTACACGACCGCACTGCTACACCATTGCGAACATTGTATACAGTCTCTGAACTAAAGAAGTATACAAGTAAATCAATGCTACTCACTGTTTGCTGCACACTCAAAACAAATATTAAACAGCAAGGCTATTGCTCCAGGAGGGAATTGTCTGCTGTTACCAAGCGAAGCAAACCAAATGCATAACTGCAGAGCATTTAGCACATTTTAGACAGCTAACTTAATAGTGATAAGATATCTAGCAGGCAAACATTTAGTTGTGAATTCCATACTGTAACTAGATCACCTGGTGCGTGCTGCACAACAGCGAGGCTCCGGTCTCTCGTCCTTGTTTGCTTGTAAACAAACACCACGAGACTGGGGACTACCGGTAAGCTTCATAATGAAAGATTGTGACAGGTGAAATGAAGAACGCAATCATCTTTATCTCCTAACGTATTGCACAAGTTTACTGCAGGTATTTACTTAAAAAGTAGCTACAAATATTCCAATTGATAAAAAACGTTTGAAAACCACTAGTTACTAGTTGCCACAAAGTCAAAATTGGCTATATTGTAAAAATATAGCCAAATATTTTTTTTTTGTTGCTGTTTGGTCTTGATTTAAGGTTAGGGGTAGGCATTAAATTAGCAGTGTGGTTAGGTTTCAAATCAGATTTGAAGGAGAGAAATTGAAGACAGACTCTGCAGCACTGTGCGTTTGGGATAAAGTACTTTAACTGCTTGTTTTATTACATCTAATGGTGTCGTTCTTATGCAAAATGTAATATTTTTGTCGAATTTGACATTCTTTATATAATTGATCCCGTCACGGGTTATAAGCAATGATGTACGGAAAGTATTCAACCCCCTTGACTTTTTCCACATTTTCTTACATTACAGCCTAATTCTAAAATAGATTAAATAAATGTTGATTGGAGTCCACCTGTGATAAATTCAATTGATTGGACATGATTTGGAAAGGCACACACCTGTCTATATAAGGTCCCACAGTTGACAGTGCATGTCAGAGCAAAAACCAAGCCATGAGGTCGAAGGAATTGTTGTATTTGTATTTATTAGGGATGCCAAGGCAGCAGCTACTCTTCCTGGGGTCCAAACACATTAAAGCACTTACATTACATATAAAACAGAAGATAAAACAGTACATCATAACATTATTACACCACTACATATCTACAATACAAAATGTACAATCACACCATACAACAATATTACAATGTATGCGTATGCATGTCTCTACCTTTGTGTGTCTCTTCACAGTCCTCACTGTTCCACAAGGTGTATTTTAGGTGTATTTTTACCTTTAAAAAAAATGATCTGATTCTACTGCTTGCATCAGTTACCTGATGTGTGCATCAGTTGATGTGGAATAGAGTTCCATGTAGTCATGGCTCTATGTTGTACTGTGCGCCTCCCACAGTCTGTTCTGGACTTGGGGATTGTGAAGAGACCTCTGGGGGCATGTCTTGTGGGGTATGCATGAGTGTCCGAGCTATGTGCTAGTAGTTTAAACAGACAGCTCAGTACATTCAGCTTGTCCAAGCAGTTTAGTCACTTCAACTTGCTCAATTTCCACATTATTCATTACGAGATGTAGTTGATGTTTAGGGTTTAGTGAATGATTTGTCCCAAATACAATGCTTTTAGTTTTGGAAATATTTAGGACTAACTTATTCCTTGCCACCCATTCTGAAACTGACTGCAGCTCTTTCTTAAGGGTTGCAGTCATTTCACTTGCTGTAGTAGCTGACGTGTATAGTGTTGAGTCATCCGCATACATAGACACAATGGCTTTACTTAAAGCCAGTGGCATATCATTAGTAAAGTTTCAAAAAAGTAAGGGGCCTAAACAGCTACCCTGGGGAATTCCTGTAAGACAAAAAAACGGAAAACTTGAGTATGCATAACTATTCACCCCCCCAAAGTCAATACTTTGTAGAGCCACCTTTTGCAGCAATTAAAGCTGCAAGTCTCTTGGGGTATGTCTCTATAAGCTTGGCACATCTAGCCACTGGGATTTTTGCCCATTCTTCAAGGCAAAACTGCTCCAGCTCCTTCAAGTTGGATGGGTTCCGCTGGTGTACAGCAATCTTTAAGTCATACCACAGATTCTCAATTGGATTGACTAGGCCATTCCAAGACATTTAAATGTTTCCTGTTAAACCACTCAAGTGTTGCTTTAGCAGTATGCTTAGGGTCATTGTCCTGCTGGAAGGTGAACCTCCATCCCAGTCTCAAATCTCTGGAAGACTGAAACAGGTTTCCCTCAAGAATTTCCCTGTATTTAGCGCCATCCATCATTCCTTCAATTCTGACCAGTTTCCCAGTCCCTGCCGATGAAAAACATCCCCACAGCATGATGCTGCCACCACTATGCTTCACTGTGGGGATGGTGTTCTAAGGGTGATGAGAGGTGTTGGGTTTGCCCCATACATAGCATTTTCCTTGATGGCCAAAAAGCTCAATTTTAGTCTCATCTGACCAGAATACCTTCTTCCATATGTTTGGGGAGTCTCCCACATGCCTTTTGGTGAACACCAAACGTGTTTGCTTATTTTTTTCTTGAAGCAATGTATTTTTTCTGGCCACTCTTCTGTAAAGCCCAGCTTTGTGGAGTGTACGGCTTAAAGTGGTCCTATGGACAGATACTCCAATCTCCGCTGTGGAGCTTTGCAGCTCCTTCAGGATCATCTTTGGTCTCTTTGTTGCCTCTCTGATTAATGCCCTCCTTGCCTGGTCTGTGAGTTTTGGTGGGCGGCCCTCTGTTGGCAGGTTTGTTGTGGTGCCATATTCTTTCGATTTTTTATTAATGGATTTAATGGTGCTCCGTGGGATGTTCAAAGTTTCTGATATTTTTTTTTATAACACAACCCTGATCTGTACTTCTGCACAACTTTGTCCCTGACCTGTTTGGAGAGCTCCTTGTTCTTCATTTTTTTACATTTACATTTTAGCCATTTAGCAGACGCTCTTATCCAGAGCGACTTACAGTTAGTGAATACATATATATATTTTTTTATACTGGCCCCCACGTGGGAATCTAACCCACAACCCTGGCGTTGCAAACGCCATGCTCTATCAACTGAGCTACATCCCTGCCGGCCATTCCCTCCCCTACCCTGGACGACGCTGGGCCAATTGTGCGCCGCCCATGAGTCTCCCGGTCGCGGCCGGCTGCGACAGAGCCTGGATTCAAACCAGGATCTCTAGTGGCACAGTTAGCACTGCGATGCAGTGCCTTAGACCACTGCGCCAGTGATGTTTTGGGGCTGTCGCTGGGCAACACGGACTTTCAACTCCCTCTAGCCAGTCTCCAGATCTCAACCCCATAGAAAATCTTTGAAGGGAGTTGAAAGTCCGTGTTGCCCAGCGACAGCCCCAAAACATCACTGCTCTAGAGGAGATCTGCATGGAGGAATGTGCCAAAATACCAGCAACAGTGTGTGAAAACCATGTGAAGACATACAGAAAATGTTTGACCTGTGTCATTGCCAACAAAGGGTATATAACAAAGTATTGAGAAGCTTTTGTTATTGACCAAATACTTATTTTCCACCATAATTTGCAAATAAATTCATTAAAAATCCTACAATGTGATTTTCTGGATTTTCTTTTCTCAATTTGTCTGTCATAGTTGACGTGTACCTATGATGAAAATTACAGGCCTCTCTCATCTTTTTAAGTGGGAGAACTTGCACAATTGGTGGCTGACTAAATACTTTTTTCCCCCACTGTATATGATTACATTTTTTTGCCTGTTGTTTTGGCATTAATACGTGTCACATATCAGTTTGCAAACAATGTAGAAAAAAATTGAGTTAATAAAGCCACATACAAACATGGTCTCTTTTTGCTTTCTTGAGTAAGGCAGCTCCAAAATGCAGGTGTTTCAGCCAAGCTCAGTGCTTTCTGTGGTGGTGGGGCAGCCAGCAGAAAATACGGAGCGTAGGGGTTGGTAATGTTCTCTAGTTGCGCCGTGATAGGCTCAGTGTTCTGTCACTCATGGGGACACTACGTCACTGCAAAATCTATGGGTAGAGCTCGAACATTCAAGCCCCTTGGGTGCTGCCATAGATTTACATTAGAAGTGCCCATCCAAGAAGGCTCAAGGTCATTGGCCACAGAGTAAATGATGTCAAATCTTGTTTATCTACCGTAGCTTTGATTGGACTGATCATGTCAACATCATACTTTCAAAATCTTAGCTATCAAGCTAGACAAACAGTCATCATCATAAATCGAGTCGACATTTTACTGGCAAATCTTTTTCAATCCTTATCATATGAAGAGAAATTATAGATAAAAAGTGTTGGTGCTCTTCGGCCATTGGACATAAACATTACACAACAAGTTGGAAACCGCAAATTCAATAATGAGTGGTTTGGAAGGAATCAGTGGCTAACTGTTGGCGTTGCAAAGCAATCACTAGCCTGCTATTCAGTGGAGAGGGTGTGTGGTCCAAGTCTGGGTTTAAGGGTCCCTTTTCCAAGCTTAAAAGGATTAACATTCACATGCAACACCATGGGCCAGAAAATGTTGAATACATTGGCCAAGCTGTCAATCCAGCATGACTTCTGACGTGTTCAAAATAACTGGAAACTCGGAACTGGGAAATCTCAGACTTCAGTGAGTTCAAGACAATTGGGAACTCCGACTAGGAAAATACGGTTTGAACGGTCATCCAACTCGGAATTCCAAGTCTGGAACTCGGGCCTCTTTCTAGAGCTCCGACCTGAAGATCACTGACGTCATGATTCAAACTTGTTTTTTTTCTAAGGTCCCAGTTGTCTTGAAAGCAACATAAATCCAGAGAATGCCAGACTTTGATGACAATGTTTGATGACAATCTGCCCACAAGAAGGTCCGCCGCACCACTGTCCTGTTCAAGTGAGCACAGCACAACAAGGTGGGTCCAAAAATGTATTGTATGCTGCTGCATAAATGATGTAATATGCCAGGGAGATATGTATATTGTAGCTAAGAAAGTAATACTAAGTGTATGTTGTGTAGTAAGCTGTTAGTAGCCCATGTGCCTCAGCCTAATAATTTGTTCCCTTTCCCCCTCATAATTTAGCCTACTGTTCTGACTTGGTGGTGCACATGTAGCCTATAGCCTGTTTTAGAGAAACGTCATCATCGAATATTGTAAGAGCTTTCATTGTCTGCTTATATGCCCCCTTAATTTATCCTACGGTTCTGACTTAGTGTATAGGAAGAATACTGTAAGAATGGCCCATGTTATGAATTCTGTCGCTGTACATTTAAAAAGTGATGAACAAATAGTTATATTGACTACGTCCGTCTTAGCTTGCTCATTAATGTCTTAATCGAAATTACGGATTGCCTCTTATCTGCTCATCGTTCCCTTATGCCATAGTTTGTACATCTCAATTGTCAGTAGAAACCACATTTGTTTAAGCAAGTCAGCCATATCAGCTATGTTTTTTAAGAAGGCAGTAAATTACGCTGAATTAACTATTTTGCTGCCAGACAAGGCTCCGCTGATAGCCAGGTGTAGCGGTGGTAAGGATTCACTCCATGGTGCTGAAAACAAAGCTCTGCTGTTGGGACAGCTTTATGTAGGCCTTAACAGTTTGTGGGCACTGTTTGTCACCGTTATAGTGCAATTCATGTATTGTTTAGTGTTGTGTAGTGGCTTTGCTGGCACGCATAAAACATATTTATTTGGGGGGGGAGTTTGCCCCGCCAAAATGTTCATGCTAAAATCGCCACTGCCTGCAACTGTGTTGTAATTGGGGTGACTCTGCTCTACGACATCAAAACACACTAAGCTAGCATGTCTAGCCTCATCACACACTCAAACGGCCAAGCACACCTTAGTTTGATGTCACTTCATTACCCTGTCAAAACTAGAGTGAATTGCCTGAATGCCTACTCTGGCAGTGACACATGTTGTATTGTTGCAGAGACACTGTAACTGATACTGTTTGTATGTATGTAAATAATGACATGTTATTCTCGGAAAACATACCTCAATCCAGGGATGAGAAACGCGTTGTACTCCGAATATTCCCATTATCCCAACTGTTACACCGAGAAGATTGAAGGACTGCTAGTATTTCCAGAAAACTGTCCATTTTGTCCTCATGCTAGATAGCGGAAGCCACAGCAGCCATTTTGGAATGGCAGTGTCAGCCAATCAGTTGAAACTTGAATGTCACCATGTAGCTAGTAGAACATCAAAAATTGCTCCATCGTTCGAATTCGTGTTGATGAGAGGAACCACTTCAAGCAACTGCGGTCAGGATTTGTGTTATGTCCTCCTCTCTTTAAAAAAAGAGGGACGGGGCCAGAGCAGGAAGCATCGCCCCACACCGAGTTGTAGTCTTTCAGAGACTGGAGAAAATTTGTCACCTTGTACATTTATCAATGAATATGCCGATAGGAACATCGTTGAAAGACGTCCAAGGGCTCTATCGAACAAGGACAACCATATCTACAGTACATGCACACAAACGTATAGTGCGATCAGTATAACACCCGCCCTCTTCGTTGGCAATTATGTGTGAAAGACATCTCACTGACCTAGAAATGCCTTGGACATGATCAAAACAAACCCAGATTACCTCAGGGTGAAATTTCCCTTCAACCTTATCCTTAGGGGGAAGTTCGGCCTCCTCCCTCCCCACATCATCATTAACCCTGGTGAGGATGGTCAGGATGTCATCACCACTGGAGAGAGAGGAGACAGTAAAGACAAGACATGAACACAAGAACCATTCAAAACAGAGGACAAATTCACTCTAAATGAAGACTGTGAATTTCAAGCATGCAGGGATAACTGAGGAAACGACTACCATGTGCAATCTTCTTTATTTTATTTTCCTTCGGTAATGGCGTCTGATGGAATAAGATTGGTTTCATTGTCAACAGCCCCTTCAATTGTGAGAAAGACGTGAAGTTAAAGGAAAGCGGTAATTGTTTTTTTGTGTGCAAAACTTAACAAATATACAAAAAAAGAATACATAATAGATAAATGTCACAGGGTACAACAATATACTACAAGAATACCTTAAAAAAACACAAACCCTAGTTATTTTGTTGCTTTGAGAAAGTGATTTTGGAAGATTCTTACTTATTTCATGTGATTATTGATGTTTAATCAAACATAACACGTCAACCCTGTTACCCAGAGATAGATGCAATAGGCTAGACATTTTTTTAAAAGTTACATTGTTAAGCTTGTATTACATTTAGAGGGTGAATGGGCAAGACAAAAGATTGAAGTGCCTTTGAACGGGGTATGGTAGTAGGTGCCAGGCACACCGGTTTCTGTCAAGAACTGCAACGCTGCTGGGTTTTTCACGCTCAACAGTTTCCTGTGTGTATCAAGAATGGTCCACGACCCAAAGGACATCCAGCCAACTTAACACAACTGTATTTGTATTTATTAAGGATCCCCATTAGCTGCTGCCCAGGCAGGTTGACAACTCCATTGTGTCCTCCTCCCAGAGTGCAAAGAACCTTGGCGTGACCCTGGACAACACCCTGTCGTTCTATGCTAACATCAAAGCGGTGACCCGATCCTGCAGGTTCATGCTCTACAACATTCTCAGAGTACGACCCTACCTTACACAGAAAGCGGCACAGGTCCTAATCCAGGCACTTGTCATCTCCCGTCTGGATTACTGCAACTCGCTGTTGGCTGGGCTCCCTGCCTGTGCCATTAAACCCCTGCAATTTATCCAGAATGCTGCAGCCCGTCTGGTGTTCAACCTTCCCAAGTTCTCTCACGTCACCCCACTCCTCCGCACACTCCACTGGCTTCCAGTTGAGGCTCGCATCTACTACAAAACCATGGTGCTTGCCTACGGAGCTGTGAGGGGAACGGCACCTCCTTACCTTCAGGCTCTGATCAGACCCTACACCCAAACGAGGGCACTACGTTCATCCACCTCTGGCCTGCTAGCCCCCCTACCTCTAGGGAAGAACAGTTCCCGCTCAGCCCAGTCAAAGCTATTCGCTGCTCTGGCACCCCAATGGTGGAACAAGCTGCCCCACGACGCCAGGTCAGCGGAGTCACTGACCACCTTCCGGAGACACTTGAAACCCTACCTCTTTAAGGAATACCTGGAATAGTATGATAGTAATCCTTCTACCCCCCCTTTACTACCACTGTCTTTTGTCTAAACTAACACCTGACTTATTTCACCTGCTAGCACTGACTTGTTTAAAGAAATGTACTTATTGTGATCGAGATGTAGTTGTCCCTAATTGCACTGACTTTTCTCACAGCTGCTTGTTTGAAGAAGTGTACTTACTGTGATCAAGATGTGGTTGTCCCACTGGCTATCCTAAGTTGAATGCACCAATTTGTAAGTCGCTCTGGATAAGAGCGTCTGCTAAATGACTTAAATGTAAATGTGCGCCTCCCATAGTCTGTTCTTGACCTGGGGATTGTGAAGAGACCTCTGGTGGCATGTCTTGTGGGGTATGCGTGGGTGACCGAGCTGTGTGCATTCAGCATGTCAACACTTCTTACAAAAACAAGCAGTGATGAAGTCAATTTCTCCTCCACTTTGAGCCATGAGAGATTTACATGCATATTATTAATGTCAACTCTTCATTTACATTTAAGGGCCAGCCGTGCTGCCCTGTTCTGAGCCAAGTGTAATTTTCAGAGGTCCCTCTTTGTGGCACCTGACCACACGACTGAACAGTAGTCCAGGTGTGACAAAACTAGGGCCTGTAGGACCTGCCTTGTCGATAGTGTTGTTAAAAAGGCAGAGCAGCGCTTTATTATGGACAGACTTCTCCCCATCTTAGCTACTTTTGTATCAACATGTTTTGACCATGACAGTTTACAATCCAAGGTTACTCCAAGCAGGTTAGTCACCTCAACTTGCTCTATTTCCACATTATTTATTACAAGATTTAGTTGAGGTTTAGGGTTTTGTGAATGATTTGTCCCAAATACAATGCTTTTAGATTTTTTAAATATTTAGGACTAATTTATTCCTTGCCACCCATTCTGAAACTAACTGCAGCTCTTTGTTAAGTGTTGCAGTGATTTTACTAACTGTAGTAACTGACGTGTATAGTGTTGAGTCATCCACATACATAGAAACACTGGCTTTACTCAAAGCCAGTGGCATGTCATTAGTAAAGATTGAAAAAAGTAAAGGGCCTAGACAACTGCCCTGGAGAATTCCTGATTCTACCTGGATTATGTTGGATAGGCTTCAATTAAAGAACACCCTCTCTGTACTGTTAGACAGGAAACTCTTTATCCACAATATCGCAGGGGGTGTAAAGCCATAACACATACGTTTTTCCAGCAGCAGACTATGATCAATAATGTCAAAAGCTGCACTAAAGTCTAACAAAACAGCTCCCACAATCTTTTTATCATCAATTTCTCTCAGCCAATCATCAGTAATTTGTGTAAGTGCCATGCTTGTTGAATGTCCTTCCCTATAAGCATGCTGAAAGTCTGTTGTCAATTTGTTTAAAGTAAAATAGCATTGTATCTGGTCAAACACATTTTTTTCCAAAAGTTTACTAAGGGTTGGTAACAGGCTGATTGGTCAGCTATTTGAGCCAGTAAAGGGGGCTTTACTATTCTTGGGTAGCGGAATTACTTTTGCTTCCCTCCAGGCCTGAGTGCACACACTTTCTAGTAGGCTTGGATTGAAGATACGGCAAATAGGAGTGGCAATATCGTCTGCTATTATCAATTTTCAGACCCCGGTGGCTTGTCATTGTTGACAGACAACAATACGTTTTTCACCTCTTCCACACTCACTTTACAGAATTCAAAACTACAATGCTTGTCTTTCATAATTTGAATAGTTAAACTTGGATGTGTAGTGTCAGCGTTTGTTGCTGTCATGCCTGAATTCGCTAATCTTGCCAATGAAAAAATGATTAAAGTAATTGGCAATATCAGTGGGTTTTGTGATGAATGAGCCATTTAATTCAATGAATGATGGAGCGGAGTTTGCCTTTTTGCCCAGAATTTCATTTAAGGTGTTGCAAAGCGTTTTACTATCATTCTTTATATCATTTATGTTTGTTTCATATTATAGTTTCTTCTTCATTTTATTCAGTTTAGTCACATGATTTCTCAATTTGCAGTACATTTGCCAATCGGTTGTGCAGCCAGACTTATTTGCCATTCCTTTTGCCTCATCCCTCTCAACCATACAATTTTTCAATTCCTCATCAATCCATGGAGATTGAACAGTTTTTACAGTCATTTTCTTAATAGGTGCATGCTTATTAGTAACTGGAATAAGCAATATCATAAATGTGTCAAGTGCAGCGTCTGGTTGCTCCTCATTACACACCACAGACCAACAAATATTCTTTACATCAACAACATAGGAATCACTACAGAACTTCTTGTATGACCTTTTACACACTATATTAGGCCCAGCCTTTGGAACTTTGGTTTTCCTAGATATGGCTACTATATTGTGATCACTACATCCAATGGATTTGGATACTGCTTTAAAGCAAATTTGTTCAACATTAGTAAAGATGTGATCAATACATGTTGATGATTTAATTCCTGTGCTGTTTGTAACTACCCTGGTAGGTTGACTGATAACCTGAACCAGGTTGTAGGCACTGGTTACAGTTTGAAACTTTTTCTTGAGTGGGAAGCTTGATGAAAGCCAGTAAATATTTAAATCACCCAGAAAATATACCTCTCTGTTGATATCACATACATTATCAAGCATTTCACACGTTATCCAGATACTGAATGTTAGCACTTGGTGGTCTATAGTAGCTTCCCACAAGAATGGGCTGTGGGAAGCATTGTAGTTAACATGGGCCAGCATCCCTGTGGAACACTTTCGAAACCTTGTAGAGTCCATGCCTCAACGAATTGAGGCTGAGGGCAAGTTGCTGATGAAAGTTGCTGTTTGGTCAAAGTGGCCTATTCTCTCCTTTTATGACATTAAATTCCAATATCTATATATAATCCTAGGGTTGCGTTATGTGTCAATTGAAGCCTGTAGAGCTGAAGAGTTGAAATTCTGAACTGCACTTTACCTCAAATGCACTTTTGGGGATTACAGGAAGTCAGTTATGAGTCTTTGGAAATCATGTCTTTGAAAAAGTGTGTTAAATTCAGTCCGTCTGGCAGCAGGTGGCAGCAGAGTCCCTGTCTTCAGACGCATCAAAGTAAGAGGTTTAGGAATGTTTCTGGATTGAACCAATTACACAGGCTCTTTGGCCATGCACACCAGTGCTGGGTTTGGCGTCAAAATGAGAATGCATGAGCAGAAAATAACCCCATACCTACTGTAAAATATGGTGGGGCTATTTTGCTTCCACTGGTCCTGCGGTATTAAGGATCTGGAAGGATTCTGTATGGAGGAGGGCGGCAGGTAGCTTAGTGGTTAAGAGCGTTGTGCCAGTAACCGAAAGGTCGTTGGTTCTGATCCCTGAGCCGACTAGGTGAAAAATCTGTTGATGTGCCCTTGAGCAAGGCACTTAACCCTAATTGCTCCTGTAAGTCGCTCTGGATAAGAGCGTCTGCTAAATGACTAAAATGTAAAAATGAGGAATGGTCTAAAATCCTTCCCAATGTGTTCTCCAACTCATAAAACATTTTCGAAAAAGTCTCAGTGCCATTATCATTGAAAGGTACTGAAAACAGAGGTGTCAGTCATTTTTACCCCTACCTTTTTGAGAAAAAAATATTACTTTTTGTGTGGGTGTTGGGAGGGGGATACTGCACTCCCTGAGCCCCTAGGTCAGGGTTTCCCAAACTCGGTCCTCGGGACCCCAAGGGGTGAACATTTAGTTTTTTGCCGTAGCACTACACAGCTGATTCTAATAACCAACTAATCATCAAGCTTTGATCATTTGAATCAGCTGTGTAGTGTTAGGGCAAAAAACAAAACTTGCACTCCTTGGGGTCCCGAGGACAGAGTTTGGGAAACGCTGCCCTAGGTTCATTGATCACCATATCCTAGGACAAAGAAAGAGGGGTAAGCTAGGGGGAAAGTGTCAGGAAGAGCACTAAACATTGTGTGTGTGCTTATTAAAACAGTAAGGATGCGCAGCTCTAGATATGCAGCCCTAGCACCAGCAACAGTCCTGAGCCTCACGCCAACCTAGCCCCAGCCCGACCCCAGAACCAGTCAAGCAGCCCCAGCCCGTAGCCCTAGCACCAGCACCAGCTCCAGCCCAGCAATACCCAGCCCTTCTCTTTCGCTGTGAAAGAGAAGTCACGGTCACATGTTTGATGGACAACATTCACAGTGACACAGCATACCCTAAAGCAAGACAACGCAATATGACGCAGCAACACAAACACACACACACACACACACACACACACACACACACACACAACACACACTGTAAAAGCCTCATCTGATGCATTATTGATGTGATGTAGAAATTGAAGTGGAATTAAGTCTAACAGTAAAACACTATGACATACACTCTCTCTCTCTTGCTCTCTCTCCCTGATGAACCCAACTGAAATGATACAAATCTCTTTCCTACTCCCTTTTTTTTATCACCCTCTCTTCTTTTTGTATTTTTCTCAGAGTATGTAGGGAGGGTGAGTTAAAGGAGTTACTATTACATAAACATTGTAGGAGGAAGAGGAGGAGGAGGAAGAGGACGAGAGGGCAAGGTCGGCAAGTGGTTGAAGGAGGGGGAGGAAGCGTCCATATTGCAGTGCTATGAACACACACGCACACCTCTCAGTGTTGGCCGCATCACTATATGATAACTGCACAACTTGTATGGGCTTCTGAGGTAAACTGGGTCTCAGCTTCTCTTTCTGCCACTTTCCTTCGGTCTTTTTTTCTCTGTGTCCCTCTTTCTTTCTCAGTTGAAGCTCTATATTAACTGTACTGAGTCCTCTCTACTCTGTGCCTGGTTCTGTGGTGTTAATGGTCTCTCCACTGACTGCTGAGAGAGCAATGCTACTCAGGAAGCACTCAACACACACACACACACACACTTCTGATGGTCTCCTGCGAATGGCACATTAAACATTTAGCAATGCACTCTGGGTCTCTGTGACATCATCTCTTAGCACCACTCAGCTTCCACAGTATGGAAACCTAATAATGTATCTTTCTCTCTCGCTCTCTCTCTCTCTCTCTCTCGCTCTCTCTGTCTCTCTTTCTGATTCGCTGGGACAGAATGGTCTCCTGTCTGAGAGCAGACCCATTGATCTATATTGATCGCTGGTTAATGTGTGTGTAAGCGTGTGTGTGTGTGCACGCATGTGTTTATGTGAATGAGGAGAGGACACAGCCTTTGGGTTCTCATTCGAACCATTGACCACAGCAAGGCCAATGAGTACAACAGTCTTGACACTCTGTCTAATTGTTCAGACTAATCATTAGGGCTGTGGCGGTCACGAAATTTCAAAAGCAAATAACTGTCGGTCTCATGGGAATTGACCGTTAATTAACATAAACACATTTAGCATCTCCTGGCTTCCACACATAGGCTACAAGCCATTTTAAAAAGTCTAATAAATCCATGTAATATAGCCTACACCTTTACAATAAATCCATGATATGAAGAAAATGTAGTCTATTTCAGAAGAAAATAATAGCATACTCTGAGTTGTCCTTATGTTAGATCCTGATGTGGCTATGCCAAATGGCTGTGGGCTGCACTAGTTTATTTAGCAGACAATATTTGCTTATAATTCCGTTGCATTATTTTATAGTATGAAGAATACAATTGAAATATTTTCTCCAAACCATTTAAGGGAGTGCTCAAATGCGGCTATTTTGTGATGAGCTGTTAACAAAGAAATAGGTACTCCTATATGCTTAATTTAGAGTTATTAATGTAACTTTAGTTGTTCTACAAACGTTGGGCTATATGTTTTGATTTTTAATACATTGTAAGGCTGCATGATGAGACTCTAATGATGATTTGAAAAAAGTCGCTTGAAAGGCATGAGCTCTGCTTTGTTTTTTGTAATATGGTGATAATTATCTTCCCCAAACTTGAAATGGATGGAGATTGGAGTCAGAAGGGCCCCTAGAATAACTGTTTAGGCCTCTCAACAGAAGGCCAAAGAGGACCCAATAAGGGAGTGAACGTTATTTATAATAAGGGTTACATGGAGAAAATCTGACCTCTCTGAAATGAAAATGGATGGCCCTCCCTTCAGTAAAATATATTTTACCTGACCCTCCCTGGAAAAATGACCTTTTTATAAAAATGTCATGTAATTCTATGTAATTTTACATACAGTGTTAACGTAATATTTTTTTTATACCACACAAATGATGGAAATTACAGGCTAAGAATGGATACGCTAAACATGTGTTAATCTTATCATATTTCTCCAATGACAAATCAGTGTATCTTGTTTGCAATGAAACTGTCCCTGTTTGCAAATAATTAAATCTGAAAAATCATTAGGAATCTGAGCATGGTACTTTAAAAAGTTTGGCCTACCTTTCCACCCCAGACAGAGTAGGCCTACCGATGCAGAAAAATTGAAGTGCTGGCTACTCTTCTTCTGTGGCTTAACCCAACGTGAGAAGGTCACACGGAGGTAGGCTATTTAAATAGTGCATGGCAAGTGTAGGAATTGACTGACAAATCTATGGATATAGCAGCCTATAGCCTAATGTTGTCTGTCAAACAGGAAGGCCTACCTCTTATTTCTTAAATAGGAATAAATAGGCTCCAACACAAAGCCCTCTTGTTGTTAGTAAAGTGTAATTAAAATGAAGACGGTTTAAATGAATTATGCCAATTGAATTTGCCTACTTTCAGCACCATGAGCTGTTCATTTCCGATTGATTACGCAATGGCTGCTGCTTCAATTTTCAGCACCATAGCCGCGGGAAGGTGGGGTGCTGAGGCACCCCCTGACCCCCCAATAGAAATGGTGCACTGGGTCTTTACTAGTATTAGATAACCGATATAGACAGACATCTGTAGCGTGGGCAAAAAAAAATAATTCAGCATCTCTGCGTTTGGCAAAAAAGGTAGTTGTATGATTAAGAAAAATATCTTGCAGGATTCAATAGTTGGAATTTTAAGAGTTGTTGCCTTGTCCCTTTCTCTGCAATTGTCATTCTAATGGAATCCAGAAAGAACAAAACCCTGTCCTCAAACATTTACATCAAAAAGTGCAAAGTTACCCCCTAGTACCCTACAACATTTATATGATTTACAAAATTAATTACCCCGAATATTACACTGTAATTGTCACGCTCGTTGATAGACGGATCGGACCAAGGTGCAGCGTGGTATGCGTACATATTCCTTTATTCACGAAACACCAACAAAATACAACAGAACGTGAAGTTCAACAGGCTGCACAATCACAAGCCAAAACAGAAACAAGATCCCACAACTAAGGTAGGCAAAATGGCTGCCTAAGTATGATCCCCAATCAGAGACAACGATAGACAGCTGCCTCTGATTGGGAACCACACCCGGCCAACATAGAAATAGAACATCTAGAATTCACACCCTGACCAAACCAACTTGAGAAAAACAGGGCTCTCAAGGTCAGGGCGTGACAGTACCCCCAAAGGTGCGTACTCCGGCCGCAACAACCTGACTCCTTAGGGGAGGGTCCGGGTGGGCATCTAGCCTCGGTGGAGGCTCCGGCTGCGGGCGCGACGTCGGTATTAACCTCTTCTCCCTTCCTCCCTCCCCGTTGCACATCCGGTCCGGTCTGGACCCCGGCGCAATGCTTTGTCTGGACCCTGGTGTGGGAGCCCTCGACCCTGGAGAGGGGTTAACGTCTGGTTTCGGCCCCGCAGTCCTCCCGCGATGCACCAAGCCCTGTCTGGACCCTGGTGTGGGAGGCCCCGACCCTGGAGAGGGGTTGACGTCTGGCTCCGGCTGGGGACACGCACCACAGGTCTGGTGCGAGGAGCAGGCACGGGCCGTACCGGGCTGGGGACATGCACCACTGGTTTGGTGTGAGGAGCAGGTACGGGCCGTACCGGACTGGAGACACGCACCACTGGTTTGGTGCGAGAAGCAGGCACAACCCGTCCTGGCTGGACGCTCACTTTAGCCCGGCAAGTGCGGGGCGCGGGCACCAAGCGCACCGGACTGTGAATGCGCACTGGACACACAGTGCGTATCACCGCATAACATGGTGCCTGAACGGTCCACGCTCCTTAACGCGAGTGCAGGAGTTGGCTCTACTCTGAAACCTGGCTCCGCCACCCTCTGCTCTAAGGACTGCACTCTCTGCTGTTGGAGGGTTAACTCCTCTCTCAGCTCCTCATGTTGCCTGGCCAGCTCCTCTCTCAGTGCATCCACTGACTCCTTCTCCCTGTGGAGACAGTAATGAATAACTGTGATTAATACAGTACATTTGTACATTTATCAACAGTAAAATCATGTGAAGCATTTAACTGCAGCATACTGTAAATGATGATGCATTGTTGGAAAATGTTGTGGGTAGGGAAAGAATCGCTGTTATGTGTCTGGAATACGGCTGAAGCATACTTGTTACGGTGCGCCTCTCAGTGCTATATGCAATATCGCCAAGGCTTCTAGACGGCAGTGCCGATTTTAGCATGTAAATCTTGGTGATGCAAAAAAATAACTAAACAATACATTAATTACACTATAACTGTGACAAACGACTCCCACAAACTGTTAGGGCCTACATAAAGCTGTCACAACAGCAGTCCCAACATTTTACCACTGCTACACCTGGCTATCAGCGGAGCCTTGTCTGTCAGCGAAACAGTTCATTCAGCCTCATTTACTGCCTTTTTAAAAAACATAGCTGATATGGCTGACTTGCTTAAACAAATGTGGTTTCTACTGAGAATTGAGATGTACAAAATATGGCATAAGGGGAGGACGAGCGGATTAAGACATTAATGAGCGAGTTACAGTAGGATGGACGTAGTCAATATAACTATTTGTTCAGCACTTTTGAAATGTACAGCGACAGAATTCAGAACATGGGCCGTTCTTACAGTATTCTCCCTATACACTAAGTCAGAACCGTAGGGGGCATATAAGCAGACAATGAACGCTCTTACCATTTTTGATGATGACATTTCTCTAAAACAGGCTATAGGCTACATGTGCACCACCAAGTCAGAACAGTAGGCTAAGTTATGAGGGGAAAAGGGGCCAAATTATTAGGGTGATGCACATGTGCTACTAACAGCTTACTACACAATATACATGTAGTATTACTTTCTTAGCTACAGTATACATATCTCCCTGGCATATTATGTAATTTATGCAGCAGCATACAATAAATTTTTTGACTCACCTTGTTGTGCTGTGCTCACTTGACCAGGAAGGTGGCACGACTGTCCTTCGTGGGCAAATTTTGTCATCAAACATTGTCATCAAAGTCAGGCATTCTCTGGATTTATGGTGCTTTCAAGTCGAATCATGACGTCAGTGATCTTCAGGTCGGAGCGCTAGAAAGAGGCCCGAGTTCCCGACTTGGAATTCCGAGTTGGATGACAGTTCAAAACGTATTGTTCTAGTCGGAGCTCGTTTTTATGCGAGTTCCCAATTGTCTTGAACTCACTGAAGTCTGAGATTTCCCAGTTCCGAGTTTCCAGTTATTTTGAACACGGCAGAAGTCATGCTGGATTGACAGCATGGCCAATGTTGAATGTTAATCCTTTTAAGCTTGGAAAATAGACCCTTAAACACAGACTTGGACCATTACATTACATTACATTTACATCATTTAGCAGACCACACACCCACTCCACTGAATAGCAGGCGAGTGATTGCTTTGCAATGCTTGCAGTTTGCCACTGATTCCTTCCAAACCACTCATTGTTGAATTTGCGATTTCCACTGTATAGGGGACATATTGGAGTGGCATTAAGTCTCAAACCTTTACTGGTCGAGTATTTGCCATGTCCTTTGTTCTGGTTTGCCCTGTAGTCACTGCCAGTTTGGAAGCCTTTGTTAAGGTGCAAGTGATATAACAGACCAAAATGTGGTATTTTATTCATATCACTTGCACTTCTAGAGGCCTTAACAAAGGCTTCCAAACGGGCATTCATGCTGTAATATGTAAACACATTACCTAGCAGACAACCTGCTTGCACCAATCCCATGCAATTATGGTAAGATATTGTAAAATACAAACCATCTCCCTTCAATGAATTTCATTCATCCACCCATTCATTTGTTACAATTACTGTAAAAATGTTACAGTAATGCACTGTACTGTTTTATGGTAACTTGCAGGCAGCCAGTTGCCTGTAGGTTACTGTAAAAACAACAGTAAAAAATATTACAGTGGTAGTATTAGATACCATAAAATACAGTACAGTAACATACTGTACCTATTTTGCAGTAATTTACAGGCAACTGGCTGCCTATAAGTTACCGTAAAAACAACAGGAAAGGATTTACAGTGCATGTAATTATTTAATGGGTAGACCAGCTGGATTTGGGAAAAATATTTGGTAAAGACAAGTTTATGGTGTTCTTTTTACGTTTGATAATCCAGGATTCTCAATTTACGAACAGCATGTGATGAATTTGTTTATAATTCTTGCTATATATTACATCTATAAAATGAAATTCTAAGAAAAAACTATCATTCAATATTTTGAAAGGTTTGAATTAAATAATGACTTTGCCACATTGAATAATATATATGCTCACTAAGAATAAGAAATTAATTACATCTGTTGATACTCTTAAACTTTTGAAATGTTGGCTATTTGAATGTAAAACTTTGTTTTTAGGTTTATCGGTTTGTGATGTTTAGTGTATTATTTTTAAAAGGATGTATAGCTTTTTGTAACATTTGAATGTGTCCTTCATATTTTGTACTGAGTGTACTAAATATTAAGACCACCTTCCTTAGAGTTGCACCCAACTCAATGCAGGAGAGGAAGGGTTTTTAAGTCTTCCAACGTTTTCACGTTAGAGCTCGCGAACCGCTGATTCACCGAATTACTACCCCGCTCTGATTTACATGACTCTGCTCAAAAACCCTGCTCACATCTCGCGTGGCTGCCAACCCTTCCTTCTCGCTCTCTTTCTTCCAGCCTGTCAGTGCCGTAGCTAATATAGGAGGGTGACAGTCCTCCCCTAGACCCAGCTTGCCGTACCTGACCGAGGCTTGGAGCCCCTTTCCCCCGCTCAACCATGGCTACTACTATCGTTACATCCACACGCTTTACAGATGAATACCAACTCTACGAGGAGCTCGGGAAGTAAGCAACTGTCGTCGTTCGCTAACGTTAGCTAGCTAATGCACAGTGCCTTGCTGTCTTGTCTTTCCTTCTCCCCACCCCCGTATGCTAACGTTAGCTACTCGCTCCTTCTTTAGCCAGCTAGCTAGCTGTAATAGCCTGATCCTATTGTCTTTTTCTGGTTGTTGACAGAAGGCAGCTAGCTTGCGTGTCGTAGGTTAGGGCCAGAGTTTACAACGTATTTATTGAAGGCACTTTGTATGTGTATATGCGATAGCACAGCTAGCTAGCAAGCTAACAATGTCTACTAACGTTACTGGTATTGTGTCAACGCCTTGTCTTTCGGTCTGCTGTAAATTGCCAGGCAGGAAGCGTTTGAGCGAAAACGCTGGCACCGCACGTTGGCAGCCTGCTTAACTGTGCTGAATGTTAGCATGTATGTTAAGTAGCTGTCTGTGTTTGTACAAGATTATGCAATTTCTCTAAACTGCGGTTTAGCTAGCTGTATATAAGTCTGCCGATAGCTATAGCCCACACCGCATCCTCCCAAAGCGAAATTGTTTGCACATTATCTAAAACCCCGCATGCCTTTGCTTCATACAGCAGCCGGTCATATAAATGCCATAAGTAGCATTATAAACCTCCTAGCACACGCTATGTCGCTGTGGATTAAACGTGCAGGGGTGAGCGTTATGCGGTTTCTCGGAATCTCGATGTTTTGTTATGTTTTCTGAGAGAGAACCGGGACATTGTATTATTATGACGGGTATTGTCGGTGGCTCGATCCTCTCGACGGTTGTCTTGTATTCCTTTTTCTTTAGCCCCAGACCCTGGGGATAGTCGCAGTGTCTGGGCTTTTCCCTCTGGCATTCTATTGGTCCATGATTGGTTTATCAGTGCACACACCTGGGCCGCGTTCAGTAGTTCACAACGTTGTGGAACGTTCAGATAGTAATTTATTATGTAGAACAGTTGCTTCTCTGACATGTATGCTACTCATATCATTATCAACAACAACATAAACAGTCTAGTCATATAGGATGAACAACCAGAGTGGGGCTTGAACCAGTAACCCAGCAGTTATGGGGCAAAGCACACTATCCCCTGTGCCATAAAGGCCCAGACCTCTTGGTACATAATATTATAATATACATATAAACATATGCCAATTAGCAGATTAGATCTAAAGCTCTTACAGTACTGCGTGCATACATTTTCTTATCGGTGGCCCAAGTGGGAATCAAACCCACATTTCTGGTGTTGTGGTCATCATGCTATACCAACTGAGCTACCCAGATATAGTAGCACTAACACAGGTAGGTGACGTTAGGCTACAGAGTGGCTGGTTCCAGTGAGAGCTGGGAGAGTAGTTTAACCTGCTTCTGTTTGTCCTCTAGTTTAGGTGTGGCCAACCCCCCCTCTACTAGCTTGGGTCTGCAGGGTTTAACCTGGTTCCAGCTCTGCTCTAACACACCTGTTATATCTAACTAGCTTGTAGCCTAATCAAGACTGAGCTGCTGTGTGATAGAGCAGGGTTGGTGCAAAAGCATGCTCAACCAGTAGCACTCTAGGAGAGAGTTGGCCATCCTTGCACTGTTGTACATACACTAGTACCGGTGTATAGACTTCTACACTACAGCCAATCTGATCCTGGTCTGCAGTACTGGTTTTCTCTACTAGGCCTACCTAGTAGTTAATTGATTTATTGACCAATCTAATGCCATTAATTGAACAAAGTCTGCTTGCTCACCAGGAACGCGTTCAGTAAGGAACAAAGTAGCAAAAACGTTTTGCAACGGGAAAACGAAAATGTATGTTCGTATTGGACAAGATCCGATAGAGAGCCTACCTTTTAGGTTCAATCTATTTTGAAAAATGTTCTTCTTACTTGTGCCGACTGAACATGACCGTGTCGTAGATCTGGATCAGTACCTGATTAGAGGGGAAGGAAGAACCAGCAATGCTGTAGACCTGTATTTGAGAAAGAGAGCTCTGCAATCTGGGTGTCCTTAGTTGCAGTAGACTGTCAATGTTTCATTTTTATGGCTCCATGCTGTGTATCAGTGTTGATGGCCAACCCTTGTGTGTGTGTGTGTGCGCTGTGTGTATTTGTTTTATGTTTGCCTGCGTGTTAGTATACTAAATGTCAAACCCCCAACCCAGAACTGATCATTGCTTACCTTCTTTTCAGGGGAGCATTTTCAGTGGTGCGCAGATGTGTGAAGAAGTCATCAGGTCAGGAGTTCGCCGCCAAAATTATCAACACCAAGAAACTCTCAGCCAGAGGTAAAACACACACACACAAAAACAGAGCGCGAGAGAGACAGCGGTCAGTGGTAGATTTCTTTGGTGGGGCGGTGTTCATCCCTGTGAGCTGTCAGTGATCTGCTATATAAATCGGTGTTTGTCAGAGGTGCAGCTGATGGGATGTCTTGAGAGTTGACTATGAGGAGCCAATGTGTCATGTTTGTGTGTAATCTCTTGTGACAAATGTTATCATACATTTGAACATTGGTAAAATATTCTGGTGAAGAATTATGATTTGATGCATACTCAAGATTTGGTTCTGGGTTCTGAGATTGTGTGTGTCGAGGGGGTGGTAGGTTATGTGGTAATTATGTTTACCAAGGAGGCCGAGCTCCACTGTGGGATGTTGTAGGCATTCAGGGCCACGACTCTTCTCAGCACACAGACCTTTCTCTCACACGCACATACACACACACACTGTGTGTGTGTCTGGGGACTGTGTGCTGCCTCTCAGCTCAGAGCTGCCCTCCTCTGCAGTCAACACGCATTCTCTCGCTCGCCTGCTCTTTTTTCCTGTTCCTTCACTTTGAGCAGTCTTGGCTCTTTGCTTTATACCCGTTTCCTCGATACCCCTCCTGCTCTCTCTCTCTCACTTCCTCCCACCCGTCAGTAGCTAGGAGATTGGTCAGTATCGAGGCTAATCCAGTTAGACTAAATATATCTCATCAGGGGCTAAGACCCCATGGATCACACACACTTGCACCTCTCTGTTAGCCCCTTTGTTCCCTGCGTGTGTGCCTGTGTGTTATGTTAATAGTATCACATTAGGGAAGGTATTTGGTATTCTGAAAAAATCTAATTTCAGCAATAACTATAGGCTTTTCATGGTAGCAGTCAAATGCTAAGCTTTGGACAGTACAGCATTAAAATGTGTGTGTGGGCCAGGATGGGAGGGACTCAGACAGTCTTGCATTGATCTCTGTGTCTAGAGACAGAGAGGAAAGGGGGAGAGAGAGACGGGGAAAGGGAGGAGGAATAGAGTGAGAGGGAGAAGATTTGGAGATAGGAGCAATAGAGGAATTGGGTTGTTTAGCAACAGAACCGATGCGTGCGCAACCCTTGGGGCAAAACAGACGGAGTAGGCTTAGAATCAAAGGATTGTTGACAACGTCAACTATATTTCCTTTGAATTAATATTGAAAACATGAATACATTTGCACAATGAGCACTTGTCTCTCAAATACATCATTACAGTTCTTGGTTAGCTAGCTAGTGAATTTTAGACATGTTAGCATAGACGTGGCATGAGTCAAAACAAGACATGGTATCAATAAGAAGATACAACGAGCTACCTAAGATTCACCACGTCAGCTTCTTGTCATTGTTGCTAGCTGTCTGACCGTCCAGAATCATAACACACGGCCTAGTGCCTCTGCGTTGCGCACATATTGTTTTTGTGACGTTGTCAGGCAATCCGTCTATACATAGTGTGTACACACCGGTGCATGTGGTAGCAGTTTGTCTAGTAGGATTTAAGGATTTAAGTGTTGTTTTTAGCACCATTGGGCCTGTTTGACCTAGCGCACTGCCCCATGGGTAATAAGTCTCTGAAAGCTCCGCTAAACACCGTCATAATCTGAGGCGGGCTAGTGGTGTGTGTGTCGTACCTCTCCTTCTCTCCCTGATGTAACATGGCTATAGGCCCGCCCCCCGGTGGAGCAGATGGCCAATTTGAGAACAGCAGGAAGTGCCAGTAATGAGTTACCCTGCAGCACTCTCTGCCCCATCTACTACCACTACACACACATACCACACACACACACATGCATTGTACACACGTGCACGCCCATACACACAGGCATGCACACGTCAACAAATAATCGAATGAATCAGCAAAAGCTGTAGTAAACCATGCCATGCTGAACACACACCACACATGCAATGGGAAGTTGTGATCCTTTTTCTAGGGCTGGGCGGTAAACTGTAAAAAACTATATACCGGTATTCATTCACAGACCAGTTTAGATTTTTACTTTACCTTCTATAATAGTTTTTTTTATGTTTCATATATTACATTAAATAATTCACTAATGACTCGAAAAGAGGATTGAAAAGATTGTCGCCAGTAAAAAACTGCTGAGAACTGCTAGCTAACACACAAGTTAACAACTTCTGGAGGGCAAGCTTGCCAAATGGACCCCAGGAAATCGGGCGACTACCCCTAGTAGAAAGTAAGAACTGCAATTGAAGCCGAAAATGCAGTTTTTTTTACGAAGTAGAGTCATATTAAGAAAAGAAACCTGACAGTGTGTAAATGTTAACATATTAGTGCAGCAAATTAAGACATTTATTGAAATGCTTGAAGTGAATGCTGGAATTGAACAAATAGCTATGCAAATGTAAACCATTGGTTCAGTACCAGAGTTTGAGTCTACAAAATAGGATTTTGATTCCTATGCAATGTTCTACAAATAGGAGTACTTCACTGTCAGTTTTGTCCTATTATTTTTGTTTGAAGTTTGGTTGAACAGTATAACATAATCAGAATTGAGAAAGTCCATTAAACCACATATAATTAATTTGTTGCCATGCACTACCTATAAAGCATATTTATTATTCAGTTATTATTCAGAAACACCAAATATTGTCAAAAATGAGAAAAATACAGTGATATATTTTGCCCATATGGCCCAGCCCTACCTCTTTTTGCAAATGGAAAGTTCATATAATTCTCTCTCGCTCTCTCTCTGCACCGGTAGTGAAATGAGACAGGTTTCTGTACTTTTTCCCTTTGCAGAAGGGGGAGAGAGAATCTATAGCCTACATGGGGAGGAGAAAAGGGGGAGGGAGAGGAGTAGTGGGAAAGATGGAAGGGGAGAGAGGCAAGCAGGAATGGAAGGAGGCAGAGAAGTGATGGGGAGGTGGAAGGCTAGAGGAATAGTATGGCTGGGGGGGAAGAGGGAGGGATAGAAAGGTGGGAGAAATGTGTGTTCGGATGTAAGGCTGGTTATCAGCATTATAGGAGTGCCGCATTTGTTTGGCTGAAATGATAACGTGAAGAGAAAGAAGGATATGTGTGTATTGCAGTGTGTGTCTGTGAGTGGGTCTAATGCGTGTTTGTTTGTTAGCCAGGGTTTCAGATGATGAAATTGCCAGTTCTTGCGTTTTTAAGATATTCAGTGTTGCGATATCAAATACTCTGATTGAATTCATGCATATAATTGCTGTGTGTCTGTATGAATGCTCCCTCTGTTTTGGAGCCCTGTAGCAGTTGATATTTCATTAGAATAATAAGTGAACACAGTCACACTGTCTGACTCACTCCCTATGCCGTCGCTAGGGTTACCCCAAATTACCTCTGACCTCTCACAACTGTCTGTTGCTAACAGTGACGACGAGAGGCGGGGGTGTGTGTGTGTGTGTGTTCCAATTTCATCATGTTCCCCTGCTAGGCAAAGTGCTGGCACAGCAATGTTCCACAGCTGGGGCTGCGAGGAACCTCCACACACCATACACATTCTACACACCGCACGTACACCTTGTACAATCTTATTTAACTGTGTCTCGCCCTCTATATATTAACCTTGTTATAAATCTTTTATTTTTAAGTGAAATAAGCTTTTCTTCTTCTCCTCAGATCACCAGAAGCTGGATCGAGAGGCTCGCATCTGCCGTCTGCTCAAACACTCCAACATAGGTTTGTTGTCTCTGTCTTTCTATCTCTCTATCTCTACACTCTTAGAAAGGTGCTAAAAGTAGAACCATATAGGATTCTTCGGCTTGTTCCCCATAGGATAACCCTTTTTGGTGCTTGGTAGAACCCTTTGCAGAGTGTTCTACCCCTCTATGAAGGGTTCTACAGAGGGTTTTCTTTCTTTTTACTATTTTCTACATTGTATATAAAATATATTTTGATTTGTTCAACACTTTTTTGAATACTACATGATTCCATATGTGTTATTTCATAGTTTTGATGTCTTCACTATTATTCTACAATAAAGAAAATAGTAAAAATAAAGAGAACCCCTTGAATGAGTAGGCGTGTCCAAACTTTTGACTGGTACTGTATTATAAGGCCTTTCTTTGAGGGCCTAGTTATACCCTAACACAGTGGTCTGAAGCTCCTGGTTTATAGGCCACATCAGGCCTGCAAGTCACGTCATGCTGGCTTGCAAAGTGATGTGTAATTCCAATTGGACTCCAGCCAAAGTAAGGATATCCAACAATTTGAACTTTTAAACGTAGAGTCAGCGATATGATGTAGATCCACAAAGTAAACAGCATAGTGGGTCAATTTCAGCAACAACTAAGAGCGTTGGAGCGCTATGCTAAACTTCTCCGCTTGCTCAGATACTGTGTTTGACTGTGTGAGAGCGAAGTCTTGCATCTCGCTCATCGCAATAACATAATTTCGCTGACTACCTTAATCACCTGCAATCTGCATTGGAATGACTGCCAAAGAGGGAAGATTGATTATTGAGACTACCTAAATCATCTAAACTGGAACAACAGTCTCAGTAACAGCTTTAATAAATCCAACTACTAACAGATTGGATTAGAAAAATCTATGTTATTCATCTTTGTAACGCATAAGATTAAACAACCAATCAATGTACATGCAAAAAAACGGATATTGAAACAAACGTTTCTGAAAATCAACCTGCAATAGAGCATGCTGGGAAATATGATAATGATGCGTGTGGTTTTGAGTGTTTTCCTCAATTCAGAGTAGGGATGTTAATCGGTTAGCCGCCGAAAATACATTTGACCAGTCATGCTTATCAGTCTATAGGTTCATTTGCATAATTTTGTGGAATTAAATTGCCGCGTTTGTATTTTTGTTAGTCAACATGCATCTTATTTATCACACGAGCACAGCATACAGAGCCTAGTTTGAGGAGCGGAATAGCCTATCACCTGTCAGACAGCGCGAGAGTAGCTTCTCAAAAGCCTGTAGGCTACTGGAGTGAAACCTGCTTTTGTAAACCCAGTCATGGCGCAACATTGCAATCGTGTGTTAACTTTGGTGGCCACGATTTTAAAAGGAGCTATTTTTATTTCTCAATCTCAACTCGTAATTAAGGTGCCATTTGGGTGCATAGACTATAACCTGCCTACTGTTGACTATCAGCGTGTCACCCACCACTTTGCAATGTGAGCTTGAGGCAGTATAATTGTTTGAAACCTCAATGTTTTTGGTTAATTTATTTCAAATAATAAGGCATGTCTTACCTTGCTTCAGAGTAGCCTTGCAAAAATCCATCCATAGAAACGTGCAGGCAATTATTTTATAAAGACTTCCTCATGCCATTAACCAGCATTTCTCTCCTGTTCTATTGGTTTTCATAACTTTTTGTCGTTGTCCAGAAGCCAAAGGCACAATCCTAGTTATATTAGCAACCATCATAGTTGTTGCTATTAGATTCCCAGTTTTTCTACGTTTCTAACAGAGATTTAAATCTCTGTCACAACTGCTCGCATTAGAACTGTTTTTTCCTCTAATTGCATTTTGGTAAATGTTTGAAAATGCAGTTTTATTAGCTGCTTCATTACAGGAGTTGCATGTTCAATAATAGGCTATAGCCTTTTGACTAAGATTGTTGCATGTTTATTAAGCACTTCATGAAAAATGTCCGGTACTTGCATGCATGCATAGTATCAGAGAGGAAGAGGCAAAGCGAGAGGTTTCATTCTCGCCTAAATCTGTCCAAAATAAGCCCAATGCGTTTTCTATGGGCTTATTTTGGGCCTAAGCTTGTCGCCTGCCTTGCCGCCTTGTGACGACTCCCATTGTTAGTGCTGAAACATAAGCATCTCGTCATTATATACAGATCTCTGATAGTATTTTCTGTTGGTCATGTCATTATACTGTTTGGAGAAATTAAAAATGGTTGACCGGTTAATGAGGGTCAGTTAGTCGGCAGTAAAATGTTACGAAATTTGCATCCCTAATTTAGTAAACATTTGTCACACTGAACTCTGGTTATTTACACCAACACTGGGGTTCTTTAACACCACGGAGTCACCTGGGCGTTAATTTTTCTCCTGAATCAACACTAGAAACCGTTGGTAACACTGGCCAATTTACTGTGTACCATACAATACAATACACTGGGTCACTCAGACTCCCTTCTATTCTCGTACTCTACGCTCAATAAAATCACAGAAAATACTAATTTGAAAAACAGACATGGCAAATATATAAACTATGCCATTACTGTCAATGTAAATTGATTAACAGAATACCAGATATATGCCCATAATATAGATCCAGTTTAAAACATTCTCACACCTATTGTTTTAAACTTATCAGATTACTGAAACTCCTGATATTAAAGTTTAAACAGTGAGGTAAACACTAATGCTTAGGCACTATAAAAAATTATATATACAATAAAAAAAAAAAACATTCAGATTCAGAAGTTTTCTATGTAGAATCCTTCTTGCCTTTACAAGAATCATCAAATAACCGTTTCTTTCAAAAACTGTCCTTAGGATGAAAAAGGGTCTAGGTACACACTAAAAACAAATGGTTATATATAGTGCAAAATAAGGGTTCTTTGGATTGTGACCATAGCGGAACCCTTTTTGGTGCTTTATGGAACCTTTTTTTTGAAGGTTCTATAAAGAACATGCTCATAATGTTCTAAATTGAACCTGTATGGTGCTATAAAGAACCATTAAATAAGGTTCTATATGGCATCAAAAAAGGGTTCTGCTATGGTTATAACCCTTAGTCAAACGACCTCAATTGACACAAGGCCATACTTGAGTCTTTCACAAGACACCATCACATAGTCATATACAGTGCATAGGGAAAGTATTCAGACCCCTTCACTTTTTCCACATTTTGTTATGTTACAGCCTTATTCTAAAATGGATACAATTATTATTTTATTCCTCATCAATCTACACACAATACCCCATAATGACAGAGCGAAAACAGAAATACCTTATTTACATAAGTATTCAGACCCTTTGCTATGAGACTCGAAATTGAGCTCACGTGCATCCTGTTTCCATTGATCATCCTTGATGTTTCTACAACTTGGAGTCCACCTGTGGTAAATTCAATTGATTAGACATGACTTGGAAAGGCTCACACCTGTCTATAAAAGGTCCCACAGTTGACAGTGCATGTCAGAGCAAAAACCAAGCCATGAGGTCGAAGGAATTGTCCGTAGAGCTCCGAGCCAGGATTGTGTCGAGGCACAGATCTGGGGAAGGGTACCCAAAAATATCTGCAGCATTGAAGGTCCCCAAGAACACAGTGGCCTCCATCATTCTTAAATGGAAGAAGTTTGGGAACCACCAAGACTCTTCCTAGAGCTGGCTGCCCGGCCAAACTGAGCAATCGGGGGAGAAGGGCGTTGCTCAGGCAGGTGACCAAGAACCTGATGGTCACTCTGTCAGAGCTCTAGAGTTCCTCTGTGGAGATGGAAGAACCTTCCAGAAGGACAACAATCTCTGCAGCACTCTACCAATCAGGCCTTTATGGTAGAGTGGCCAGACGGAAGCCACTCCTCAGTAAAAGGCACGACAGCCCGCTTGGAGTTTGCCAAAGGGCACCTAAAGGACTCTCAGACCATGAGAAACAAGATTCTCTAGTCTAATGAAACCAAGATTGAACTATCTGGCCTGAAGGCCAAGCGTCACGTCTGGAGGAAACCAGGCATCGCTCATCACCTGGCCAATACCATCCCTACGGTGAAGCATGGTGGTGGCAGCATCATGCTGTGGCGGATGTTTTTCAGTGGCAGGGACTGGGAGACTATCCAGGATTGAGGGAAATATGAAGGGAGCAAAGTACAGAGAGATCCTTGATGAAAACCTGCTCCAGAGCGCTCAGGACCTCAGACTGGGGCGACGGTTCACCTTCCAACAGGACAACGACCCTAAACACACAGCTTCGGGACAAGTCTCTGAATGTTCTTGAGTGGCCCAGCCAGAGCCCGGACTTGGACCCGATCGAACATCTCTGGAGAGACCTGAAAATAGCTGTGCAGCGACGCTCCCCATCCAACCTGACAGAGCTTGAGAGGATCTGCAGAGAAGAATGGGAGAAACTCCCCAAATACAGCTGTGCCAAGCTTGTAGTGTCATACCCAAGAAGACTCGAGGCTGTAATCACTGCCAAAGGTGCTTCAACAAAGTACTGAGTAAAGGGTCTGAATACTTAGGTAAATGTGATATTTCAGTTTTGTAATTTTTAATACATTTGTGTGTAGATTGTTGAGGGGAAAAAAACAAACCATTTTAATCAATTTTAGAATAAGGCTGTAACATAACAAAATGTGGAAAAAGTGAAGGGGTCTGAATACTTTCCGATAGCACTGTATGTAATAGCATAACACAACAGATTAGTTAAACTGGAATGAGACTCACTCACGGTTGCACAAAAGAGCTGTGCACAAACCACGTCCCAAAATATTATACATTTGAATTATCACTAAAAGAGGATTGAACCCTTTTTTCAACTGCAAATAACCATTGAAGGGCTCAAACGGTTCTTTGGGTCAAAATGGTTCCACCTAGAACCATCACCCTTCCCAAAGAAACGTCATTTTTTGTGTGTTGAACCCTTTTCCTAATGCAGAAAACACATCGCACCGATTTGACGGTCTGCCGTTCATTCGCTTGCTGACGATGCGGTGTGTTTTAGGGACCACCCGCCGGTGGGCGACTGACAGCCGTAATTTTCACCCCTGAGTCCCCCTTTTGCCGGGACTCTCAATTTTTAACATGTATGAACACAGAAGTTAATCAGGCAGCTGACCAAATTACACAATATTTTACTTCTGGGTTAACATAGATTAGTAGAACCCTATCCCTCTGCAAATAACCCTTTTTTCAAACTATATCTGTCTGTCATTGTGTGTATGTCTCTTTGTCTGGAAGTCTGTGTCTCTGTATTTGTGTGTCTACTGATTTATTCAAATTGAGAATTAGGAAAAGTCAACTATTTCAGGACAATTATTTTCCTGTTAATCGGTTGTTAAAAAAAGAAATGACCAGGAGGACAGAACAAAGGAGGGAGGTAGAGGAAGAGAAAAGATGAGAGGTGAGGGGGATGAGGCCATACCAATGAGTCAATGACAACATTGTGCTGTCTCCATTTGCATCCCTCTATCATCTCTCCCTTCTTTCGGCCTCTTTTTTTCAGTGTCCCAAATTGCTCTGCCCCTCAGGTAATGGTCTCCCTCTTCTCATGCTCTCCCTCTTCTTTCTCTCCTTTTTATATTCCTCTTTATACTCCTCCTTCTCTCATTTTCTCTCTCTCCCTCTCCTCTCATTTGGCCCGTGCTTCATATAAACTTTTGACAAAGAAAGCGGGACAGATAGAGGGGGAGAACGAACGAGAGACTGATGGAGAAGAAGAGAGGGATTGAGATATGATATAATATTGCTGCAGGGCCGACCTGCTGCTTATTGCACAGCAAATGTACCTTTTACATCACCTTTAACCTCCAACCCTAGAACCCTTAAACGAACCATACAGTAGGTCCAATTTAGAATCACAAACTGAGCCCTGGCCACTAGCCTGTAATATTCCCTTTCTCTCCCTCTTCTCCACCCTCTTTTCTTTCTTTCTCTAGTGAGACTACATGACAGTATCTCGGAGGAAGGCTTTCACTACCTTGTCTTTGACCTGTGAGTATAACACACGCACACATTTCAGGCTTGTGCATTCACATCCACGAATGAGCTTTATTATGTATGATAACAATCTTGTTCTCTGTCTGTCTCTGTCGGTCTCTCTCTCCGTCTGTCCTTCTCTCTCCCAGGGTGACGGGAGGAGAGTTGTTTGAAGACATTGTTGCTAGGGAGTACTACAGCGAGGCTGATGCCAGGTGGGCAATCCCTATTTACTGTTACCATAGTTACTGTGCCGCACAGCGCGGGTCAAAACCGTGGGAGAGTGGCGTGATTTCACGTGGCGCGCACACACACACACAGTGATTATGGGTTTCCTTGTATTCATGTCTGCTGCATTGTCATGTCCTGTTATCCCTCTCTCCTCCCTCTTCCTAACCCTTTCTCTTCTCCCCCTCTCTCATCTCTCCCTCTATCTGTTTCCTTCCTATCTCTCTGCTCCCTCTTTCTCTCACTTCTCTCTCCTCACTCAATCTTGCTGTTAGGTGATACTCTGTGTTGCATTAGAAGTGTTCATGTCCTAATTGGATTAGTGCTGACCAGGGCTTTAGTCACACACACACACACACACACTACAAGCCACACGGGGTCAGCCACACCCCTTTCCCAAGACTGATTTTGACCTTTCACCTCTGAGCCTCACAACCAGCAGACAACGTCTTAACAACAGTATCTTTACTAGCTGGCTTATCCACGTGGGGTACTTGGGAAGTCTCAAAAGAACATAGACCTAATTGGTCAAATTATTATGAGGGGGTACTTCAGGGGTTCTCCTGGCATAGCAGAATGTGATAAGAGTACAGTAACAAAAATAAAGTTAAAAGCCACTATTGTAGTAAATTTAACTACTTTGAGTCTCTTTCTTTGTCAGACCTGTTGAGCTTTCATTACAAACCATACATGTGTTTAGTGATGAAAGGATGACTGATATCTCCTTTTTTCACGCTCAACCCCATTTTCTCCCTTTCCTCTCCAGTCAGTGTATCAACCAGATCTTGGAGAGTGTCCAACATATCCACCAGCATGACATCGTCCACAGGGACCTGAAGGTGTGTGTGTTTCTGTGGTGAGCGTGTGTGTAGCCGCCTGTTGCTATAACTACCACACACACCTCTGCTCGTGGCCATGGCAACGCACTGCTCTCCATCTCTCCCCCTTTATCCCTCCCACTCCCTCTCTTTACTCGCTCCCCTCCCTCTCTCCTCCCTCTCATACAAGCACACTCTGTTTACCTCTCTAGCCCTCATCTTTTCTCACTGCCTCACTCCTCCTTTTTCACTCTCACTCTCTCCCTCTGCACTAGGGGTGTAAACGGTTCAAACAAAATTGGGAAATTGTCATAACTACCACTAACAGGTCCCAATCATCATCATAAAGGGGAAATACATGTTTTACAAATACCTAACGCAACAATGCTGTAACGTTATTTTTTAGCTACTTAATTAACTGGAGCTGTAATGCATGAGGGAGAGAAGCAGCTCAAGCAGGGAGCGGGGCAGGGGCAGTGTGTATCTGAGTGACAAGGGGAGCAGGGAGAGATGGCAACCAAGTCGACTCGCACTGGTAGACTAACTTATTGCTAGTTATTTATCACCTTATCTGTTTAAATAGTACCTGTCTTGACTCCATCAAACCGAGAGAAACTAGCTAACGTTAGCTAGGCTAATTGAGACTGTATAACTGTACGCTTTCTCACCCTACCTAATAACAACAACTCCATTCAGATTATTAAGTAGCAGCCTACCTGTTGGCTCTTGGTGGTGTAGCCCGTCCTTCTCAATAACTTTTAGTTCAGTCATTTTAATTCCATTTTCCATTGATGAGCCTAGATATCTCCTAATAACTAGCCACACGGAGGCTCTAGCTCTGACTGTAGCCTAGTGCTGGGTTAATGACTTGTGATTGGATGACAACAACAAGTGCCACTCATGAAAAGCAAGAGAAGCAGCATAAATTATCAAATGTTCTCTCTCTCCGCGGGAAGAGTGATATAGACCATCTGCATTGTGAATTAATATGTAATTTTATGCATTTTTGTTATGTTTTAACGGAAAACCGTGCGGGGAGAGTGCAACCATGTGGTCTACTCTCCCCAAGGACTCTTAGACGCTGACCGTACGCACACACACACAGACCTTACGCCAATGTAAAGGATTCCGAGACAAGGTAAGGAGAGATGAACCCTGGGGTTACCATAACAACCCCCATGACATCACATCAACCTGGCTACTCACAGCTGATTGGCTGTGATAAAAGTGTCTTCCACCGAAACACCATGATGGCACATCACTGAATATCACTTGAGAGGGAGAGAGGTTTAAGAAAATATTTACTAAATAAACTGAAGTAAAAAAATATATAAATAAAGTAACACGAGGCAAATGTTCCAGGTGGCCATTTGATTAATTGTTCAGCAGTCTTATGGTTTGGGGGTAGAAGCTGTTAAGGAGCCTTTTGGACCTAGACTTGGCGCTCCGGTACCACTTGCTGTGTGGTAGCAGAGAGAACAGTCTATGACTTTGGTGACTGGAGTCAATTTTTTGGGCCTTCCTCTTACACCGCCTAGTATATACAGTGGGGAAAAAAAGTATTTAGTCAGCCACCAATTGTGCAAGTTCTCCCACTTAAAAAGATGAGAGAGGCCTGTCATTTTCATCATAGGTACACGTCAACTATGACAGACAAATGGAGGAAAAAAAATCCAGAAAATCACATTGTAGGATTTTTAATGAATTTATTTGCAAATTATGGTGGAAAATAAGTATTTGGTCACCTACAAACAAGCAAGATTTCTGGCTCTCACAGACCTGTAACTTCTTCTTTAAGAGGCTCCTCTGTCCTCCACTCGTTATCTGTATTAATGGCACCTGTTTGAACTTGTTATCAGTATAAAAGACACCTGTCCACAACCTTAGTCACACTCCAAACTCCACTATGGCCAAGACCAAAGAGCTGTCAAAGGACACCAGAAACAAAATTGTAGACCTGCACCAGGCTGGGAAGACTGAATCTGCAATAGGTACGCAGCTTGGTTTGAAGAAATCAACTGTGGGAGCAATTATTAGGAAATGGAAGACATACAAGACCACTGATAATCTCCCTCGATCTGGGGCTCCACGCAAGATCTCACCCTGTGGGGTCAAAATGATCACAAGAACGGTGAGCAAAAATCCCAGAACCACACGGGGGGACCTAGTGAATGACCTGCAGAGAGCTGGGACCAAAGTAACAAAGCCTACCATCAGTAACACGCTACGCCGCCAGGGACTCAAATCCTGCAGTGCCAGACGTGTCCCCCTGCTTAAGCCAGTACATGTCCAGGCCCGTCTGAAGTTTGCTAGAGTGCATTTGGATGATCCAGAAGAGGATTGGGAGAATGTCATATGGTCAGATGAAACCAAAATAGAACTTTTTGGTAAAAACTAAACTCGTCGTGTTTGGAGGACAAAGAATACTGAGTTGCATCCAAAGAACACCATACCTACTGTGAAGCATGGGGGTGGAAACATCATGCTTTGGGGCTGTTTTTCTGCAAAGGGACCAGGACGACTGATCCGTGTAAAGGAAAGAATGAATGGGGCCATGTATCGTGAGATTTTGAGTGAAAACCTCCTTCCATCAGCAAGGGCATTGAAGATGAAACGTGGCTGGGTCTTTAAGCATGACAATGATCCCAAACACACCGCCCGGGCAACGAAGGAGTGGCTTCGTAAGAAGCATTTCAAGGTCCTGGAGTGGCCTAGCCAGTCTCCAGATCTCAACCCCATAGAAAATCTTTGGAGGGAGTTGAAAGTCCGTGTTGCCCAGCGACAGCCCCAAAACATCACTGCTCTAGAGGAGATCTGCATGGAGGAATGGGCCAAAATACCAGCAAGTGTGTGAAAACCTTGTGAAGACTTACAGAAAACGTTTGACCTGTGTCATTGCCAACAAAGGGTATATAATAAAGTATTGAGAAACTTTTGTTATTGCCCAAATACTTATTTTCCACCATAATTTGCAAATAAATTCATAAAAAATCCTACAATGTGATTTTCTGGATTTTTTTTTTCTCATTTTGTCTGTCATAGTTGACGTGTACCTATGATGACAATTACAGGCCTCTCATCTTTTTAAGTGGGAGAACTTGCACAATTGGTGGCTGACTAAATACTTTTTTTCCCCACTGTAGGTCCTGGATGGCAGGAAGCTTGGCCCCAGTGATGTACTGGGCCGTACGCACTACCCTCTGTAGCGCCTTACGGTCGGATGCCGAGCAGTTGCCGTACCAGGCGGTGATGCAAGCGTTGAGGATGCTCTTGATGGTGCAGCTGTATAACTTTTTGAGGATCTGGGGACCCATGCCAAATCTTTTCAGTCTCCTGAGGGGGAAAAGGCGTTGTCGTGCCCTCTTAACAACTTTCTTGGTGTGTTTGGACCATGATAGTTTGATGTGGACACCAAGGAACTTAACTCTCGACCCGCTCCACTACAGCCCTGTCGATGTGAATGGGGGCGTGTTCGGCCTTCCTTTTCCTGTAGTCCACGATCATCTCCTTTGTCTTGCTCACGTTGAGGAAGAGGATGTTGTCCTGGCACCACACTGCCAGGTCTCTGACCTCCTCCCTATAGGCTGACGCATCGTTGTCAGTGATCAGGCCTACCACCGTTGTGTCGTCAGCAAACTTAATGATGGTGTTGGAGCCGTGCTTGGCCACGCAGTCATGGGTGAACAGGGAGTACAGGAGGGGACTTAGCATGCACCCCTGAGGGGCCCCCGTGTTGAGGATCAGCGTGGCAGATGTGTTGTTGCCTACCCTTACAACCTGCGGGCGACCCGTCAAGAAGTCCAGGATCCAGTTGCAGAGGGAGGTGTTTTGTCCCAGGATCCTTAGCTTAGTGATGAGCTTTGTGGGTATTATGATGTTGAACGCTGAGCTGAGTCTCCCGAGTGGCGCAGTGGTCTAAGGCACTGCATCGCAGTGCTAGCTGTGCCACTAGAGATCCTGGTTCGAATCCAGGCTCTGTCGTAGCCGGCCGCGACCGGGAGACCCATGGGGAGGCGCACAATTGGCCCAGCGTCTTCCAGGGTAGGGGAGGGAATGGCCGGCAGGGATGTAGCTCAGTTGGTAGAGCATGGCGTTTGCAACGCCAGGGTTGTGGGTTCGATTCACACGGGGGGCCAGTATGAAAAATATAAAAAATTATGTATGCACTCGCTTAACTGTAAGTCGCTCTGGATAAGAGCGTCTGCTAAATGACTAAAATGTAAATGTAGTCAATGAACAGCATTCTCACATAGGTGTTCCTTTTGTCCAGGTGGGAAAGGGCAGTGTGGAGCGTGATTGAGATTGCGTCATCTGTGGATCTGTTGGGGCGGTATGTGAATTGGAGTGGGTCTAGGGTTTCCGGGATGATGGTGTTGATGTGATTCATGACCAGCCTTTCAAAGCACTTCATGGCTACCGACGTGAGTGCTCCGGGGCGGTAGTCATTTAGGCAGGTTACCTTTGCTTTCTTGGGCACAGGGACTATGGTGGTCTGCTTGAAACATGTTGGTATTACAGACTCGGTCAGGGAGAGGTTGAAAATGTCAGTGAAGACACTTGCCAGTTGGTCCGCGCATGCTCTGAGTACACGTCCTGGTAATCCGTCTGGCCCCGCGGCCTTGTGAATGTTGACCTGTTTAAAGGTCTTGCACACATCGGCTACGGAGAGTGTGATCACACAGTAGGCCGGAACAGCTTGTGCTCTCAGGCATGCTTCAGTGTTGCTTGCCTCGAAGTGAGCATAAAAGGCATTTAGCCCATCTCGTAGGCTCGCATCACTGGGCAGCTCGCGGCTGGGTTTCCCTTTGTTATCCGTAATAGTTTGCAAGCCCTGCCACATCCGACAAGCGTCAGAGCCGGTGTAGTAGGATTCAATCTTAGTCCTGTATTGATTCTTTGCCCGTTTTGATGGTTCGTCTGAGGGCATAGCGGGATTCCTTATATACACAGGTGCCCCTTGTGCTGGGGACAATAAAAGGCCACTCTAAAATGTGCACTTTTGTCACAACACAATGCCACAGACGTTTTGAGGGAGTGTGCAATTGGCATGCTGACTGCAGGAATGTCCACCAGAGCTGTTGCCAGAGAATTGAATGTTAATTCCTCTACCATAAGCCGCACCCGACGTTGTTTTAGAAAATTTGGCAATACATTCAACCGGCCTCACAACCACAGACCACGCGTAACCACGTCAGCCCAAGACCTCCACATCTGGTTAATCAGCTTCTTGGCAAAGGATAAATGCTAACTAACAAAGATGTAAACAAATTGGTGCACAACCGGCCTCACAACCGCAGACCGTGTATGGCGTCGTGTAGGCGAGCGCTTTGCCCCATGGTGGGGTTATGGTATGGGCAGGCATAAGCTATGGACAATGAACACAATTGCATTTTATCGATGGCAATTTGAATGCACAGAAATACCATGACGAGATCCTAAGGCCTATATAATTGTGAGGCCCCCTGGGAATCCCAGTCATGTGAAATCCATAGATTAGGGCCTAATGCATTTATTTCAATTGCCTGATTTCCTCATATGAACTGTAACTCAGTAAAATCAATGAAATTGTTGCATGTTGCCATTATATTTTTGTTAAGTGTATATATATGACAGAGCGTGAATCGCTCTACTGAGGTTAGCTGTGTTAGCTCTTGTGTGCTATCTGATTCGTTGGCCTTTTTTCCTGAGTGGACTTTTACTGCAGTCCTACACACACACACACACACACACATTAGCGCGCACACACACACAGTACACTTAGCATGCAGTCTGCAGTGCTGTCTAAATGACTCCCAAGTGGTTTCCATGACTACCACCATATGCCAATATATGGCTGCAGAGATAATTGTAGGATAGATGGAGACCCACACACTGTAAAATGTGGGTAACTCCAAAACGGCTTAAAGGAAAAATCCACTCAAAGGGCTTTATTTTTTGGCTGGCGTGAAGGTGGCGCTAGTGTCAAAACGCACATTAGTTTGCAATTTCATCATGTAAAAACTGGCACACTGGCATTTTCCAGCCCTAACGCCAGGTTCGACAATTTACCTGTCTTAAATCAGCCCGCTTCCACTCAGCTGGGCGGGGTGGAAATATTTGTGTCATTAAAAATATTATCTAAAGTGATAATTTCAGGCAGCGCTGATAGGGATATTTAAGACCAACCAAAAGCTGGTTTTAGCGATAACGCAGTTGGTTATGGCATGGGTTTTGACAGTGGAAACGCAGCCTATCCAGCCGTGACACACACTGCCCATATGCGCATGAAACAAGAATAGCCTAAAGTGCTTTTGGTGCAAAACTGTTTTTTCCCATTTTGTTTTATTTGATTCAAAACCAAGCATAGCCTCCCCTCCTCTCAATGAAGGCTTTTTTTTTTGTCTGCCCAATGCAATCGCGAAATAGTCAAGACTGTCGATAAAGGGTTTTGCTCTTGAGACTGCTTGGAAATAAATGTTCATCACCAAAGCTTTATTAAAATATCAAGTTTGAGAGGAGTAAAACGGTGAGCTGACATTCCCTTTTTATCTATGCATTGTAGGCAGGCCCACAGTATTTTAGGCATGCAGGTAAAATTTTGGACGTGCATAAAACCCCCTCCATGATGTAGCCTACGTGTCCATGCCCATAATGAAACGAGAGATGAGAACCTCGGTGAATACCGGTGAACCTCGTATTCAGAAGTTACCTGTAACCTGTAAAAATAGCTTGTTTTCCGTTTCATATGTTAA